>NW_028281519.1:40000-161995 GCF_059751285.1 Brachycentrus maculatus | reverse complement strand
ATATATATATAATATATATATATATATATATATATATATATATATATATATATATATATATATATATATATATATATATATATATATATATATATATATATATATATATATATATATATATATATATATATATATATATATATATATATATATATATATATTTATATATATATATATATATATATATATATATATTTATATATATATATATATATATATATATATATATATATATATATATATATATATAAATATGTATATATTTATATATATATATATATATATATATATATATATATATATATATATATATATTTATATTTATATTTATATATATATATATATAAATATATATATATATATTTATATATATATAAATATATATATATATATATATATATATATATATATATATATATATATATATATATATATATATATATATATATATATATTATATATATATATATACATATATTTATATATATTATATATATAAATTTATATATATTTACATATTTATATATATATATATATATATATATATATATATATATATATATATATATATATATATATATATATATATATATATATATATATAAATATGTATATATATATATATATATATATATTTATATATATATATATATATATATATATATATATATATATATATATATATATATATATATATATATATATATATATATATATATATATATATATATTTATATATATATAAATATATATATATATATATTTATATATATATATATATAAATATAAATATAAATATATATATATATATATATATATATATATATATATATATATATATATATATATATATATAAATATATACATATTTATATATATATATATATATATATATATATATATATATATATATATAAATATATATATATATATATATATATATATATATATAAATATATATATATATATATATATATATATATATATATATATATATATATATATATATATATATATATATATATATAAATATATATATATATATATATATATATATACATATTTATATATATATATATATATATATATATATATATATATATATATATATATATATATATATATATATATATATATATATATATATATAAATATGTAAATATATATAAATTTATATATATAAATATATATATATATATATATATATATATATATATATATATATATATATATATATATATATATATATATATTTATATATATATATATATATATATATTTATATATATTTAATATTTATATAAATAAATACACTGAAACCTCTATCGAGCGTTCCTCGAATAATCGTCTTCCCGGATGTGTCGTTTATTTTTTCTACCCCGAATTCATTGTAATGTCAAATATAATAAGATGTCGAAGAAATGTGTAAATAATAACTACTCACTGAAGATAATCCAGATTTGTGAACAAGTACCACCGTAAAGCATTTTCTCTACTTATTTAATATCGGAAATCCTGAGAAAGCATACTCTATCAGCCACTTTTGTTAATCCTGTGAAATATAGGTCGTTTCTCAATGGCAGGAAAGACTAGCCATGATAGATTGTGCATAATGTAAAATATTGAAGTAAAGGGTTGCGTTGCTTACTCCACATTTTTACTGTAATTTATATGCAAATGGAGTATAATGGACGAAAAAAATTAAAACGAACCTCTTCTGACTGACCTTTGAATCTTCAGAGAGTGAATCGCTATATTATACGGAGTTAACTATGCTTAAATAAATTTCAGATGGTAACACCATCTCTTTTTATCTCACATAAGACGTATAAGAGGGAATAAGTCAACAGTTTCAAATTGGCTTCCACGACAAGCTAACTATTTAACCTTTTCAACTACAGTGACGTATTTAATTTATTTTAAAGGTAATTTAATCAATGCTTTATGATAAGTTTGTGTTAAAATCCATATATTTATTAGTAATAGTACCAAATAAATATATTGCAATCAATAATGCGTCAAAAATTTTGTTCACAAATTCTGGATTAGCTCAACTAAGAAGTTAATTAAAATTAACAGTTTTATGGACAACCATAGGATATCTTGACATAAATAACTACTATTTGTAATTGATCTAATTTAAATGTCATCGATACAAAATATTCGTATGAATAAATACTAAGAGATACTTTGTGCGTGGCAATGAGGATAGCCTGGAACGACTGGTTGTGATTGGTAGCCTGCAGGGGAAGAAAGGGAGAACAAGATTCCCAAACGATGGCCAGATCAAGTAATGACAGCAGCAGGCACCTAGATGGTTGGAGCGCCACGTGCAGCGCAGTCAAGGGATAACTGCAGAAGAGTTATTGTTTTCACAATCCTCAGTAATGAAGAGTAAGACGGAGAAGAAAAATAAGTTTAAAATGTGGTCAATCATAGGTAAAATGGTGAATTTTGCATATGTGAAAGTGATCACTTAACCAGTTTATGAAAAGTCATAAGCCTTGTAAGTATCCAGACTTCCATAATCTACTTTATTTATCGTATCTTTAGATTTGGTCGTATATACATAAGTTTTAAGAAGGATATTAATAAATAATTATAAATACACGTTAAAAATGAAAATTAATTACAATAAAATACAAATGTTTGTATTGCAATTTGTGTGAATACTCAGACTTCCAAAATAAGCCTTAACGAGCCTTGTGAATACCTAGACTACATATTCTTTTTTTTAATCAACGTTTTACTTAGTAAATATCACTATTTCTAAAAATCTACTGTGATACGGTGTTTGAAAATGATGCAGAATGCATCGAAACACGTGTCACAGTAGATTTTAAGAAAAAGTTGTATTTACTAAAACACTGATCCAAAATGGAAATATTTTACCACAAAGTGACTGCCCAATCAATTAATGAAATTATTGATTCCATATTCTTCTCTGTCTATTTTGTGTCAAAATGTAATAAAATAAGGTTTTTGGCCTGAAAGGGTTATCATCCACCTTAAAGATATTTCATCCAAGGTCATTTTTTATCCCCCGAGATAATTTTGTTATTAAATTTACGTAAAAAGATTTGTTAGACGTTGGAAAACACGCCTGGCATTATTATTTACCTAAGAAAATGATTAATTTAACATTTAACGAAACCTGTCATACCAGTCTAAAGTAATATCAAATAACTACGTTAGCAAAAGCTACATAACGTAAAAAATAGTGTAAGAAATGCGGAAAATTAGGAAACTTTTGAAATGAGAACGTATTATATCATTTCACGAGGATAATGGGAATATGATATTTCCTACAAGCCCCACGTAGATTATATTATTTCTGACGAATGAAGTTTTCATAAAAACTTTTGTAATCTGACGCCTTGATATATTTTTTCGTCTATTACTCTCTCCGACTTTGTGTTGTAGTAGTTGTGATATTTTGCGCTGCTTGTTTTCTACTACGGACATTCAGAAATCTGGAGTATTCAGTAATGGTATACATCGATCATTTGAGATGAAAGGATTTATTCGATTTTCGATATATTTTAAGCATTTATCGATGGTATGGGCAAGTGAATCGAATGAGTAAAGAAAGAATAGTAAAACAAAATTATGACGTGAATGTTGTTGATAACGAATCAGAATAAAAAAGGAAAATTTGGTATGATCAAGTGTTTAAAATACGTAGGAGTGGTCGGCTCGGGAGTCGGAATAATCGCCGAGTTTGTATGAGATGTATGAGTGTGGAAGTCACGAGGATTATTTATACTGGTATTTGCGTCATATAAACGCAGTGTTATCTTGATCGTTTACACATGAAGGAAAGGTGATCAGCCCTCCGCTTCAGGTACCAGTCCAGGGTAATATATAATAAATATGACAGTGAAAAAATCACTTATATTTATTTTACCCCCCTTGGGAATCGAACCCGGGACTTCCAGAACGGTAGCCGAGAGTGCTGACCATCACACTACGGAGGCGGATATAAAATTGAAACTAAAAACAAAATTCTTAAAACTTTTGAAGTGTTTTTTTCTTGTTCGTCCTCGTCGTCACAGATTGATCTGTGTAATTATTGGTTTGCTTCTATCACGGACAGTCTCAACTTGACTCCATCCTGCGCTCGTCTCTTCAACTCGGTGTACCCACTGCAGCGAATGTCATAACTTGGAGGTTTTCTTTTATAGTTTGTGCATATAATATTTTAAAGGTATGTATTACTTATAAATTTATTTTGTTTAAATGAATATTACGAGTATTAAAATAAATCATTGTGTTTGAACCCCCAAAAATAAATCTTGTTGATAGCAAAATTAGTAAACATGATTTTTTTTATATAATTAAGTCAAAAACGCCGTCAACACAAAATACATTTTATACTCTCCAAGAAATACGGAATTTATTGACACGAAAAGAAATTCCCGCATAAAGAGAATGATGTCGTTCGTGAGATGGAAGTACGAAGGCAATATATTCATGCTACGATTGGGTTTTCACAGCATTTGACCTCAATTCTTCATACTTCATCTGCATTCTACTCAATCTTCATCGATCTCAACAGGTCTACGAAATTGCTTGTTTTCAGCGCTCCTTTCTCTAGCATTTCGCAGTTCAGCGATTTTCACGCTAAAACTACTATACAATATAAACTGACTTTTTTATCCGGAGTAAGAGTACTTACGAGCATATTATGTGAATATTTGAAACGAATATTTGAGTCTTTTTTTATATTTTGATACATAACAATATTTGAACTTTTAAGTATTAAAAAATATTATATTACTATTCAAAGATGTCCGCCTCCGTAGTGTAATGGTCAGCACGCTCGGCTACCGTTCTGGAGGTCCCGGGTTCGATTCCCAAGGGGGGTAAAATGTAATATTTATTTAATATTACCCTGGACTGGTACCTGAAGCGGAGGGCTGATCACCTGTCCTTCATGTGTAAACGAACAAAATAACACTGCGTGTTACTGCTAACGGTACCGGAACACTTGTCATTGGGAAGACGAAAACGCGCAAATGAAGATAATCATTTATTTATTGAAAAATCACAAAGTTTAAAGAACATAGGGTCACAAATATATCAAAAATTACAAAACACAAGGGGCGAGAAGAACAAAGAGACACCAATATAAAAACAGAGCGAGCGCGGCGTATACACGTTTCGAATCTTATTTAATCTGAGCACACAAATATTTGTCCGCCACCCCTTAAATACTATTTTAAAGGCGTTGCATGGGGTGGGGACAGTATTTGTAACATTTAAAACTTACTGAACTGCGTCTCTTTGTTCTTCTCGCGTACATTTATTAATACTATTTTTAATACATAATTATTCTGTAAAATACACAAATTTTGGCCGAAACACTCCCCTCCGTGAAACCAATCGGTTTCACCAAACGGTTCCCTTACTGAAATTCACTCGAGTGTTATCAATAAACATTTCAAAATATGTAAGTGACAGATAACACAAAAAATAGAAATCACATTATCATTAACAATTTTTTTTAAATAATGCCTTCCTTCACAAATAAGGGTCCGTATACACGATAAATCAACTTCAGGGAGGCTCTTTTCTCCGAATACTTGTTTCTAGAGCTAAATATGTGGATAAACAAAAGTCGTAAATTATACTAATACTGATGGATATATCGAGACGTTTTAAATTTCGTCGCCAATTCTGACGTTTTCATGGCTGACGTCGCCCTTTTTAGGGCTAAAGAAAACATACTTCACTTGAATTATAGGTCCAGTGTTATTTGACGCGCCACGTGTCACATGACACGTTATCTCCCCGATTCATAGAATAACAAACGAAACCCATTTCGCCCATTTAACTAAATGCAGACCTCGTCAACCCAAGTTGATGGCCAGATGTGAAATGAAAGTACACATTGAACCAACAAAAAATATGTGTAAAGTATAAACATTGTTATCAATTTTACCAATCAAAATTATTAATAAAGACACATAATCAAACAATATTACCAATTCTATTTTTAGACAAAACCAATTTTATTAATGACTACTCAGTGCGAGATTTGAGTTTCGTTTCACCGTTATATATGCATTTTATGTAATTACAAAAACTTGATTGGTCTTGATAACCCAAACACGATTTAAAATACATTCCGATGAACCCGATCATACAAAAAATACATTCGTCTTACATGACCGCGGGCCGCGAGTTGGCCACCCTTGCTTTAAGGGATCTGTTATTTGTTTTAAGTCAACATAAATCGTCATCACACTCTTAAATTTAGACCTTTTTTCTTATCTCTATATTATTTTAAAATATTATTGAAATATAGTTCAGTATATACAAACTTTGCTTTTAGTTTAACGAAATTTATGAAGGTATTTACTGGTATAATACTTCGCCGAGTGGAGTTTTTACCCATTTAAGTATCCTTTTCCACATATTTCAAATGAGGATAATGGTCGCGCCGAGTAACTGATCGATATCATTTACAGTCATCGATATTTCGCACAGTTTTGTAATTCTATAATATGATTTTAAAACAAATTTTATACCGATTAACAAATGCAACATTACTAAAATGACTTTACATAGTCGATCAAATTTTACAAGAGTAAACACGGTCAGCGCTTCTAGTGGCTGCCCGGATGACGGCAGCGGCACAGCTTGTCGCTCCATCGGCGGCATTATAAATCTCCGCCCCAGCGGTGGCGGCACAGTTTCCTCCCCAAACGGAGGCAAAGGCGGCGGCACATTTTTCAGCCCATTCAGTGGCAGCAAAGGTTGCGGCTCCATGGGCGGCCTTACAAATTTATCCCCCGGGGGCGGCATTACACATTGCGGTCCCAAGGACGGCAATACAGGTTGCGGCCAGGAGGGCGGCAATATAAATTTCCGCCCAAGCGGTGGCGGCATTACACATTGCTCCCCCGAGGGCGGCATTAAACATTGCTCCCCCGAGGGCTGGTTTACACATTGCGCCCCCGATGGGGGCATTACACTTTGCGGCCCCGATGACGGCACTACACATTGCTCCCCCGAGGGCGGCATTACAAAATGCGGCCCCGAGGTCAGCTTAACACATTGCGGCCTCAAGGACGGCAATACAGGTTGCGGCCAAGCGGGCGGCATTATAAATTTCCGCCCCAGCGGTGGCGGCATTACACATTGATCCCCCGAGGGCGGCATTAAACATTGCTCCCCCGAGGGCTGAATCACACATTGCGCCCCCGATGGGGGCATTACGTTTTGCGGCCCAGATGACGGCATTACACATTTCTTCCTCGAGGGCGGCATTACAAAATGCGGCCCCGAGGTCAGCTTAACACATTGCGGTCCCAAGGACGGCAATACAGGTTGCGGCCAGGAGGGCGGCATTATAAATTTCCGCCCCAGATCAGGCGGCACAAGTTGCTGCCCACTTGCTGGCAGCACATAGTATTCAGACAGCACAGGTTGCCGCCCTAGCGGAGGCGAAGGCAGCGGGACAGGTTCCCGCCCCATTGATGGCGCCACAAGTTGCTGTCCACTCGGTGACAGCACAGGTTGCCGCCCTAGTGGCGGCGAATGCAGCGGGACAGGTTCCCGCTCCATTGGTGGCGCCACAAGTTGCTGTCCACTCGGTGACAGCACAGGTTGCCGCCTTAGTGGCGGCGAAGGCAGCGGGACAGGTTCCCGCTCCATTGGTGGCGCCACAAGTTGCTGTCCACTCGGTGACAGCACAGGTTGCCGCCCTAGCGGCGGCGAAGGCAGCGGGACAAGTTCCCGCTCCAATGTTGGCGCCACAAGTTGCTGCCCATTCGCTGGCAGCAGCGGGTACTCAGACGGCAGCAGTAAATGGTTCACAGATGTCAGCGGCGAAGGTTTCACAGACTGCGGCGGGAACTGACCGGAGCTGCACTGATCCGCCCGTTGTAAAATTTGATGCAGGGCGGATCGTTCAGATGTTCTTGATGACACTTTCATCAAAAGTTGACAGTGAAGTTCTTCCGCTTCCAATGCCTTTTCTTCTGCCGCCAGTCGTGCCTTTTCTGACGGTAGTTGCGACTTGTCAGCATCCGCCCTTTCTTTTGCGAGTCTTGCTCTCTGCCTCGCTATCCTCACTTTACCCGCAGAATACTCCATTCGCGCCTTCATGGACCACGTACTCCAACATATGCTGGTGGTCACTGAAGTAGTTCGATTGGCTTCCATAGTGTTCCAGATCCGGCTCGAAGGACCAATTTGTTACTGCTAACGGTACCGGAACACTTGTCATTGGGAAGACGAAAACGCGCAAATGAAGATAATCATTTATTTATTGAAAAATCACAAAGTTTAAAGAACATAGGGTCACAAATATATCAAAAATTACAAAACACAAGGGGCGAGAAGAACAAAGAGACACCAATATGAAAACAGAGCGAGCGCGGCGTATACACGTTTCGAATCTTATTTAATCTGAGCACACAAATATTTGTCCGCCACCCCTTAAATACTATTTTAAAGGCGTTGCATGGGGTGGGGACAGTATTTGTAACATTTAAAACTTACTGAACTGCGTCTCTTTGTTCTTCTCGCGTACATTTATTAATACTATTTTTAATACATAATTATTCTGTAAAATACAGATTTTGGCCGAAACACTGCGTTTATATGACGCAGTGCCCTATGCACCATTGGGTGCGGATAAGGGTTTTATTATTTTTTTATTTATTCAAAGATGAATTTCATTTATTTTTAAGAATTACAAAATCTTCTGTATTTTTATATCTGAAAAAAGTTTATTGAAATATTTGGTTCCCAAATATTGGAAGTTCCGTATAAATTGTTCGGTATTGCATTTTGTAATTGTAAAATCGATTTGGAATATATAATAAGAACATTTCTTTCGATTTAAATATTTATCACACTTTGAAAGTTGAAGTCAAACATGCCTAAGGCATGTTTTACCTCAGCTTTTAACGCATGTTTGTCTTGCAACCCTTAGTGCATGTTGGTCTTCGGGTCGACCAAAAATCGCATATGCTAAACATTTTGTGTAGTTTTAAGTGTGTACATAGTGCTATGGTAGTGAAGGGTAGTATTGTTTTGCATGCTGTGGTAGTGATTGTCCTGACGAAGAGACGGGTACATCTCGAAACCGGTAGACACAAAAATCTCGGTGAGGGGTTATAAACTAATATTACTAACATTTTTGTCAAATAATAAACAATTAAAAATGACTAACCACAAAGTAAATGCTTTAAATATTGATAATATTGAGAATAAAATCACTAATATTAATTTTCTCCCACCCCTTGGGATTCGAACCCGGAACCTCCAGCAAGGTAGATAAACACGCTAACCATTACGTAACGAAGGCGGAAATCTGTCATCTAGGTCAAAATTAAAATTAACATAATTTATTATTACATTTTGCGTAGGTACATAATGTTATATCTAGGTTAATAAAGGCGTCGTGTATACTAAAGGAGACATTTATGAATAAGGTATTGATTAACGATGTTTCACGGCCCGTTAATGTCGTCGGTAGGACATTAAGGCTGTTAAAGAAATTAGAGGCTAATTTTATTATTTTCCTCGTAAAAAAAGGAAATTGCCCGTTAAAATGTGATCTACTGCTCGCGAAAATTTAACATCTACGTCAAATGATACCGTTATGGGTATTATAGATTTCTGTTTTATCTTAGTTTGTTTCTGACTGTCATTAATTTAAGAATTTATGAGTGATTAGTAATGAAAGGTGACGTACCTCTTTTTTAATGAATTTTGGTCGAATGGAAAGTGTTAAGGAAAATTTCATTAAATGATTGATTAATGTTTAGTTTTACTAAGTAAATACCGTTTTTTTTTTTTAAATTCACTAAATAAATGACAATGACCAAAGCCTCCTTCCGATTGTCTACGTCTCCACTAATAAAAAAGATTAATAAAAATGAGAAACAGATCCTATCTCCTCTTTATCCTTCAACGTCCCATGACGCAACTCTAAAATTTTGACTTAGCTTCACATACGGTGTTTAAAAATAATGCGGAATACATCGAAGCACGTGATTTAAAAAATAGTGGTTAACACTGGAAAAACTTGATGTGATCATGTATTTTAAATACTTAAAGTGGTCACGTTAGGAGTCGGAATAATCGGCGTGTATGTATGAGAAGATGTATGAATGTGACGAGTTTAAGATTATGTGCAGAGACATATTGGTATGGCATTCCATTCTTTCTGTCTACTAGTTTATAGTGGTATTTATCAAGTAAAACTTAATTTAAACATAAATATAACCTTCTCCTTATCATTCTTCGTTCACTTTATGTAATACCACTTTAAAGAACAAAGTGAACGATGAATGATTAGGAGAGTGTTATATTATAATATATAAATCCCTTATCCGCACCCCAATGGTGCATAGGGCACTGGTTCATATAAACGCAGTGTTATCTTGATCGTTACATACATGAAGGTAAGGTGATCAGCCCTCCACTTCAGGTACCAGTCCAGGGTAATATTGAATAAATATAACAGTGAAAAAAAAACACTTATATTTATTTGACCCCCCCTGGAAATCGAACCCGGGACCTTCAGTATGGTAGCCGAGCGTGCTGACCATTACACTACGGAGGCGAACGAGAGTGTTATATTACTATACCACAAAGTTAACAATGCTTTTAATATACAAAATATAAAGATGATTTTTTCATATCATAATATTATACAATGCCTAAACACAAGTGTATTAATTTTAATCGAATAATAATTTTAACCCAAAAAAAAATATGTATTTTTCCAACACTATTTTTTAATTCAACTTTATGAGATTAAAATGTGTTTTCTACAAAATCACCCCCATTTCTATCAAATGATTTGTGCTTGATTTTTCAAGAATTATTTTACGATATTCCATGGTAAAAAATGAAGCCTTTGAAATGTAATGACACAGACTACTCCGAATATTATGGACTGAGCGGATTATAAATGAGCTTTTACTGCAACAGTATTACAAAGGCAGAGGATTCGGGACATTTTTCAAAAGGAAAACGCAGTATACGTTGGACACATAATACAAAGCTTAAAATAGAATATACTCGTAAAAATAAAACACTTGTTTAAGACCGTTTTTCAGTTTCTAAATGTTAACACGACTTGTTTCAAGAACTACCGTTTTTATTGTGAACAGGTAAAAAAACAAATCTTTTTGAATTTTTTCCTGTTGATGAAAATATCTCTAGTTTTCGAAACTAATTTTGCCTAGATTAGTAAAAATAATAATAATTGTACTCAACATTTCGAGGTAATACATTTAAAAGTCGTAGGTCTTGTAAATACCAACACTTCCACAGTCTTCTTCGTCTGTGTTGAGATATCAATGTTAAATAACTCTTAAATTGAGACTCAGGTTTGTGAATAAAGATTTTGACGCAATAAAAATATAGGGTCAAAATTATTGTTAAACTTAACTAACTAACTAACTAACCATCACGCCGCTTCCCCGCAGGGGTAGGCAGAGAGAATCAAACGCCACACCACTCTGTCTTTGCAAACATTCTTTGCCTATTCTACATTCATGCATCTCCTCATACATACCCGACGATTATTACGACTCCTAACCCGGCCGCTTTCAAGTATTTGACATACCTGATTGTGCCAAGTTTTCCTCGGTCATTCTCTGCTTCTTTTTCCAACTACATTCGCCTCATAAATTTGTTTAACCGTTCTTTCTTCACTCATACACTCCACATGCCCAAACCATCTCAACACACCTTTCTTAATTTTATCGATAATGCTTATCTCAACCTTACATTCTTTCCTTATTTCATCATTCGAACATCTATCAAACATCGTTTTGCCACACATTCGTCTGAGGGATCGCATTTCGGCGCAAGAGTGAAGAATTGCGACATGGAATATCAGAGGACGTATGGATGTAAAAATGAATGAACTGTGTGATGTGAGGAAGAGTAAGTGCTTAGATTTACTATGTGTGACTGAAAGCTGGAAGAAAGGAAATAGATCTATGGAGCACGACGGCTCGCTGGTCCTCTGGTCTGGACTCCCCGAGTCAGATAGAGCGTGTCAGGGCGTCGCCGCGTTTCTGTCACCCAGGATGGTAGAATGTATGAAAGGATATGTGTTTATAAACGCGAGACTCATGTTTATCAGATTCAAAGTCGGATTGACAAGACTACTTGATAGGTTATTGTTAAACTTAACTATGCTCTATTACGTTTAGTTTGATTTTAAGTACATGGGTTACAGAAAGACAATAATTTGACAAATGTATAAGAGTTTAAACGTGATAAGGGTAGAATGTAGTAGGAAGAGGATTGCCTAAATATTTTAAAATGAAATTTTTAGTTATAAGGTAAAATATTTAACGGTATATATGAAACAGATCTTGCTTTTGAAAGAGTAGAAAAAGGGAAGAAGTGTGTCAAGAAAAAATGTCACGATCAGGAAATATCAGAAACTAGTCAGATTTTGAGGAAAAGTAGTAATTTTTTATCATATATTATAAAATATAATGACGAACGTTAACATTTGAAGAAATATAAAAAACTTTTGATTTAAAAAAAAATATTGATCCTTTTGCGCATTTGAAAGTAATAAAGAATTCCTATAAAACATTCAAGATATGAGAAAGTTTGCGTACCTGCGCACTCATGAATTTCATCCGTGAATTTATAATTCGACGTTAGCACCCGTTTACACAGGGTGTTTTTCTCCCTGAAATATAAATCACAAGAAGGAACTTCCTTTTATATAGTATGGATACGGATAACTAATTTGCTTCGTGGAAGCAATGTCTAACGAGCGTTATTTAAAACAAAATAATCAATGAAAATATTTTTTTTATACAGAAATTAAATCTTATTAGTGGTGACTTATTTATTATTGATTAAAGCGAGATGCGTATATACTCAAAATCAAGCAAGGCAAGTAAAGTGTGCAGATCAGTCTAAACAAGCCTCCCACATGAAAAATTATTCGTATGTCTAGCAATATCAACTTCCTTGGTATGATAAGTTGCAATTTGTCCTAAATTTGCTAAACTCTGTACCAAAGTCAGACTAACATAATATGAACAAATTTTGTCATTTAATTGATTAGTTTAAGAGAAAAACATTTCTTTTATATCTCGACTAATGCGCCATCCACTGAGTCTTAAATTCATAGAAACTCGCTTACAGCCAGGACAAACATATATTTAATATCTGGAGTCCATAAGCCATGTAGTTCAGAGATTAGCGGTATCGAATATATGCACGCACTCATACACAAATACACACTGGGATAAGGTCTTCTCGTCTTCAGGTTGTAAGTCATTCTATCATTGACAACGTCACCTAGCCCATGCCTTCGAATCATGTTACCTTTGTGCACCATCCATGAATTCTTTGGTCTTCCTCCAAACGTCTTTCAAGGAAGATCCTTGGCATTTGCCTGGCTCAAAATATAATCAGATACACACACACACACACACACACACACACACACACACATACACATTCATGCATTGAAGAATATGAATGGAAGTGATCGTGAACCTACTTTTTGAAGTACGAGCTATTTTTTTTAATTTAACGGTATATGTCTATTTTAATAAAAAAATGGCTTTAACCCTTTAGAATTTTCTGCGTAGTACAAGGGGTACACGTACCCTATTTCGGAGTCCAAAAACCTAGACAACATTAAAGAGGAGATCATTAGTGACAGCAGAATCTTCTCGCAAATGTATTAAAAAACAACAAAAAATATTTTCAAAGGTAAATATCTCGTTTGCAAATCAGATATTTACTTTACTTTTTCTTCATACCAACCAAAGTGTAAAGCAATTATAATGCTACGCTCTGTGATACGAATGAGAAATTATTCATGTCTCCTCCAAGATTGTTGAACTGTTGAAATAATAAATTCAAGTCTCGTCAAAGGTCGAAGTGCGACGGCACGTCTCTTTTGGTTTTGCAAAAAAATATTTATTATTTAGAAACTATATTGATGATCCTTGGAATTTTTAAAATTTGAGTAGCATCAAACATAAATAAGATTGTTTTATATTATTCTCAATATTATTAATATTTAAAGCATTTACTTTGTGGTTAGTCATTTTTACTTATTTATTTTTTTACAAAAATGTTAATAAAATAAGTATATAACCACTCACCGTTGCCGGTCTTATATTTTTTGGTAAATATTTAGTTACTTTATTCGTAATATTATTTATAAACATTATTCTTCTCCATTTATTATTATTATTATCATTAATTATTTTGGGATATAAAAACTGTTTTAAGGTTCTTTGTTTAATTTTTTTATTTAAAAGAGAATTAATTAATTCTACATTATAACCAATATAAAATTAGTATATAACGGTGAGTGGTTATATACTAATATTATTAACATTCTTGTAAAAAATTGTTTTATATTATTTATTAAATGTCAAAATCAAACAATTATTTTTTGAGTGTACTAAATTGTATTTCATTGTTAAAAACACACATATGAAAATAAATATTATTATAATTGTTTCGCCTTGTTATGACATTTTCAAAGAAATGTGAAGATCAAATGGAGCGATGATTATTTACTATTTTTTTTATAATTAGCTCAATTAATTTAAATTTTGTACTGATATTTGTTGGTGGAACTGCATTTTATAAAATAAAATAACAACTTCGTCATTTTTTCAACATGAATTTTATTCGACCAGCAACTGGGATTCTTCGTAATCGACATCGTCAGACTGGTCATCATCAGACTGGGTCTGATGATGTCGGTTACGACGAAACCCGCTTGCTGCTCAAATGAAATTCAAGTGGAAAAAATCGTAGTTGTTATTTTATTTTATAACTCAATCCATATTAATAAAAGTGTAAGCGTTTGTTTGTTCAATCTTGAATCTCCTAAAGTAAAACATCGATTGCTTTGAAACTTTGACACAACGTTGCATAAAAATACGCGCCTATTTCTGTATATCTGCATATAAAAATAAAATAAATATGCACACATGTGATTCATACATGTTTACGCCTATGATGGGTTAAAATATGCTTATTTTGAAAAACAATTATTTTACCGCAATGGCTGCGCTATCAGTTAAACTTTTAACAAAAACACGCAATTACATAGGTCATGGCGGATAGCGTGCTTCTTGACAGTTGCTATCACTAAACATTTTAAACGTTTTCGATTGGATCGTTGTCTCATGGTTTTAAAGTTTTATTTTTTATTTTTACTTGTTATAAATAAGTAATAATATAAAATTTTACATCTTTTCTTGTATGAGTTAAGCATATCGCTCACTCCTTTCAAGAACGTCATAAATCAAAAAACTTGATTTTTCAGGAGAAGGTTTTTAAAGTTTAAAAGTATAATACAATGTATTGAAAATAAATATCAAGCCACTTACTGAACTTTTTACTTTGCAACAGATATTTTTAGGTAAACCTGAAGGTTTTTTCTCCATTTGAAAAATATTTAATAAATTTAAAAAAATAATAATACAATACCTTTTCTTCAAAATGCTAAAATAACGCTTTCTGCCCTGTAGCGGGTAAATATTAAGTTAAAAATATGCCTCTTTTGCTGGGATATAGTACATTTTCTGGGCATTCCGAAAACATGCACAACTGAAAATTGACGATTTTTGATTTATGACGTTCTTGAAAGGAGTGAGCGATATATGAAAAATCATTAAAGGAGAATATACGATAGATCATTCATTGATTGATTTTAATTTTTAAGTTCATTTTGAGTAAGAGCAGTATGTTAATAAACTTGAAAATGTTATAAAGTTTTCTAACGAGTGTATGAAGCTCTGTAAAGTCAGCCATAAAAGAAAACGTATTTCAAAGAACAATAAACAGGAAAGAACTTAGATTGAGTTGTCGAACCTTCGGAATGGTGCCTTTATGTTACAGATATGCATAGGTATACATGCGTTTTATACATTCTTACAGGATACAAACATAGATATATCTGATTATTTATTAAATATTTTTCGACATCTCATCGAAGATGAAAAAGAATATGGAAGTCTGGGCATTTACGGGGCTGACGACCGTCATAGGCTGGTTTAAATGATCACTTTACACACGTGTTACATTCACCAATTCTACCCATTATTGACAACCACACTATTCAAATTCTTGGAAGCTCTTTATATATGAACCAATTTAGAAACCTTGTTCTAGAATCACTAGAACTTCACTAGAGTCATCTATTGGTGAGATGTAAAGAAGCTTTTTCTTCTTCGATTAGTAAGTCAGTAAAGAATCGAAATATTGATACTTGTTTAGAGCTTGTAAATGCATGATAGATACGCAAAAATATATTTTTTTTTACAAAAAACGTGAGGGTGAACTTGACAAAAGCAATATGGGAAGGAAGTTCAATTTAAAGACATTTAAATAAATCTCGAATTGATAAATCCTCAACATTAAATAAAATTTATTGGAATTTCGTCTTAAAATTGATTAAGAAGAAATGAAGCTATATTTCGATTGCTAATTTGATTAGTCGAGTACTTAATATTTTACGGAAAAAGCTATACTTATCTCTTTTAAGACGGTAAAATATTAAGTATAGCTTTTTTTTAAATGCTTTATATTTTGGGTGTTCTGTGTAAAGACGGGCTATTGTTAATGGAGTGAGGATCGAATGAGAAACTGAAGAGGAATTCTATAGATAACATCGACTGAAAAACAACAGAAGTGGAGAAGTAATCAAGCATTTTAATGGATGTTCTATGGACCTAATTTATGTTGAGCTAACTTTTAAAGCGGCTGCGTACGTTGTTAGAATAATTGAATTAGCCTAAATAGTAACAAAACATACAATTAAAACACTTTAATGAGACTACTTTTTAAGTTTATTAATATAAGCATGACTAGTTTCGAGAACTACAGATGTTCGAGAAACAGTCGTGTTTACATTTTAATACATAAAAAGTTCTATTTTACATTGTTTTATATAAATGTACTATTTGAAATGTAAGTGTAATGGTCAGCACGTTTGGCTACCGTTCTGGAGGTCCCGGGTTTGATTCCCAAGGGGGGTAAAAGAAATATAAGTGATTTTTTTACTGTAATATTTATTCAATATTACCATGGACTGGTACCTGAAGCGGAGGGCTGATCACCTTTCCTTCATGTGTATACGATCAAGATAACACTGCGTTTATATGACACAGTGCCTTATGCACCATTCGGGTGCGGATAAGGGTTTTACTATTATTATTATTATTTGAACAATCACGCTGTTTCACAAAGTTAATAATGCCAAATTAAAACTTTTTTTGACATCTCATCAAAGATGATGAAGATTATGGAACAGAAGAATCATAACACATAAAAATAATATAACAAATAACTCCTATAATTGGAGATAATCCAAATTTATAAACAAGTATATAGACACACTCAAGATGTTGTAAGTAAGTACGTTAGTTTTAGAATCAATAATAATTATAAAAACTGAAAACATAAATAAATAAATATATGGTTCATTAAACATGTAAGCATGTTTCGTATTATTGAGAAAAAGGGGAATTTTAATTATAAGAAATTGGATACATATGAATTACATTCGAGTAAGTGGATATTTAAGCCAATGTAAATTCATTATTTAAATTCAAAACCTCTGCTGATGTTTCAAGGATATCTTTACGATCCTTTTGTAATTCTTCTCTTCCTTACAGGAGAGGAGGTCCAGACAATGGAAGCTTAATGCTAATATCCTTTGATACAAAATTTTAAATCCTTTGTTATAAACGCGTTAAAACTAAAAGCACACCCACAACTATTAACTTTAACGCCCCAAATAACGACATAAAACACTGATTCACAATTTTAAAATCAGTGAAATTATTTATTTTATTGATTGATTCGGTCACTTTTTGGTAAAATCTGTCCATTTTTAATTTGCGTTTTACTTAGTAAATACTACTATTACTTGGTGATTGAAAATGATGCGGAATGCATGGAAACACGTGTCACAATAGATTTTAAGAAATATTGACATTTACGTAGTAAAACTTAAATTTAAAATTAATTAATCGTTCAATAAATATTTTTAAATTTATCCATAATACTAACTTATATCAGGCTTGCATTCGTTCCTTATATCACCATTCGGACATGTATCATACAACGTTTTGTCACACATTCATCTGAGAGAACGCATTTCGACTGCATTCTGTCTACTTTCATCCTTGTTTTGCCAACTCCATGCTTCACTTAAAAACGTTACATAAAAAAATTAACTAAATAACCATAACACTAATTCTCCAAAAGCGTAGGCAGAGAGTGACATGTACCGTGACTCAGTTGGGTGGACGCACGACTACGAAACTGGCATCGCCAAATGCAAAATAAATTAAAAAAAAATATACATTCAAGTCGTCTGCGTGTTTGTGATTTTTTTTTTCAAATTTACCTTCACTATCCTTACTATCCTACCTGCAGACAAGCTTCTAAATGTAGAGGCTCGGAGGGTTATTCCTTAAAAAAAAGTATTTAAAAATATCCTTTCTTTACGCAATCGATTCTATGATTTTAACATACCATTCTTAATTTTTATTAAAATACATTATTATAAAAAAGTAAATCGATCAAATCACC
This sequence comes from Brachycentrus maculatus, assembly GCF_059751285.1. Classification (NCBI taxonomy): domain Eukaryota; kingdom Metazoa; phylum Arthropoda; class Insecta; order Trichoptera; family Brachycentridae; genus Brachycentrus; species Brachycentrus maculatus. The sequence goes on along the minus strand of NW_028281519.1, from coordinate 143,416 downwards.
AACCAAATCTAGGTCCGATTTCTACTGAACTTACCATATTTCGCTTAAATATTCTGGAAGCTTGCTGCCACAACCCCAGTATATAAAGCTCGCTTTAACCTGACTTCCATGTATTCGCTAACGATTATTACACTTTATGAAGCAAAGTTTATACAAAAAAGAGAAAAACATTTCCAGCCAGGCATGGAGAAGTTTACAACGAGATAAAACATACTTTCGTGTAGGCACTTTTTTTTAAACAAAATGGTATCCTACACCGCTTCCATATCCTGTACGAATTTTCTTTTTATTTGCATACTTTTATGACACTTTATCAAAGTGGAGTAAGTATCACTTCCTTTTACCTTCTCTGGTTTATTGTTACTGAGATGATATAAAAATACTTTGTTTATTGATTTAGCGTTTAATGTGCAGAATTCCATTTTTATTTATGTTTTAATTTTAAAATTAAACACAGATTATTTAAATTCACTTAGTTGTATTTTATTGAAAAAAACACATGAAAATTAATATCGTGACAATTGTTTAGCCTAGTAAAGGCATTTTAAAAGAATTTTGTCGTTTAGTAAATCCATAACTAGGCGGAACAATTGTCAACAATTATTTGGACACATAGAAAATGTTCTGAATAAAAATAACTGGTCAAATTAAAAGCTACATATAAAAAAAAAAAAACATTTTTTCAGGCGTTTCCCGGTACGTAAAAATTAATTCGGGATTCGGATCTTGCATACAAATAAAAGGTCCCTGCTAAATAAAAGCCTTTTCAATCCAACATAGTGGTTGTTGTGAACTCATATGAACTGTAAATTTTGTTGGCTTTTTTTATAGATGATTTGGAAAAAAAATGTTTGAATTGTTTGCAGAGAATACCAGGATATCAGACTCAAGCAATGGTATGTTAATAATACTAGAAATCTATTGTCGGGCCATCGTTAAACGGTGCAATTAGATAATTGAAACATCCGCTAGGGCGTTCGGGTCGTGATGTTTAGTTTTATGGTAAGTAATACCATAAATGCGGCCAATTACGTAAGTAAATTTGGACAGTTCCTAGTTACTCTATATGGCCACACCGCTTAGCATTCCACCCTTCTCGTTTGCCCTAATGCCATACACAGACTGAATATACTTATTTATTAAGTTGTACCAACCCTGTACTCGACCTGAGGCTATTTCTGAACGTATACAAGTCAATTTGTCCATTATCCATGTATTTGACATTAAGGACTATTCACATACCATGTCTCTTGGCAATAAACCTGTGATAAAAGTATAAAGACGCTTCAGGTACCAACGGTACGAGGTCAACGGTAGTTATAAATAAAACACTTTTATTAATTTCATGTCTCTGGATATTAAAAAAAAGGATTAATCCACATAGCCTCTATTAGAGGCTGATTTGCAGGTGGGATAGTAAAAATAGGGAAGGTAAATGTGAAAAATACATCACGAACACTCAGACCAATTGAAAATAAATTATTCTTGAATTTATTTTGCACCTAGGGGAAATCGAACCCGCGACGCCAGTTTCGCAGTCGAGTGTCTACTCAACTACCCGGACGTTCAGCATTTTAGTCAAACGCACTTGCACTATATGGAGGCGAAAATTTCTTTACTAAGTAGTTACGTATTTCAATTCTTCATGGAGCGCTAAAGAGACATTGGTTTGGGTACTTGAATAAACCAACGAAAAAAAAAATATAAAGGAGTTTTTAAAATAACGCGGTACCAAGTCAAACATAAAGATTCACTATCTTTTTTATGGACCTGTTATATAATGTAATATAACATATGTATCGTAGTCATACAGGAGAAAGTGACCAAGCGCATTTTTTTTACAAAAACGTGATCATTGACTAATTGATATCTTACTAGCTTAATATTGCCCTGAAAATTTGTAGTATAATATATTGACATGTAAAAAATGACTTATCGCATTGATGTTTATTTTCTAGCCAAGCGAAAGTGACTTAAATGTCCCTCCTGAACATTTTACGTTTTGTTAATTGGTCATTTTCTCCTGTACAACTACGGTATATACTACTTTATATATATATATATATATATATATATATATATATATATATATATATATATATATATATATATATATATATATATATATATATATATATATATATATTTATATATATATATATATATATATATATATATATATATATTTATATATATATATATATATATATATATATATATATATATATATATATATATATATATATATATATATATATATATATATATATTTTTTTTTAGAGCTGCTTAGTAACGTAGTAATAGAAGATGTTTTATATAATGTTATTAAATGATTAACCATATCTATCCAGCTTCTATCGTTAGGAACACGCCTTGTATCTGGTTATCGCGGAGAATTTGTAAAGCCGTCACTCTGTGCGACACGCTAATTCCTAGCTGACGGCGTTTAGACTACGGAGGATGGGTGAGAGAGGCAAGATTTATGGTGGGGAGCAGGCATGGTACGTTTCGTCATCCTGAAAAGATGAATTCACCTTACTGCTAGTTTCAGACTGAAAACCTAAAAACAGTTCCAAATAATAAATATACCCACTAACAACATTTTGAGTGTGTCCAAGGATTATCTCTTATTATAGGAACTTTTATCATATTATTTTTTGACTATTTTTGACATATGTATAATGTAAAAGTTAAACTCTTTTTAACTAATCTCAAACAAATGAAAGAGTTTCTGCTCAATAGCTTCATTTCATCTCACCAAAAGTTGTCTTTAGTGAAATTCTAGTGATTCAAGAACAATATTTCTAAATTGAATCATATGTATAGAACATGGGTAGAATTGGTGAATGTTACACGTGTGTAAAGTGATCACTTGAACCAATCTCTGACGGTTGTAAGATCAGATTCGTAAATGCCCAGATTTCGATATTCTCTTTCACCCTTTTTGATGTGTCAAAAAATAATATGATTAATACCCATATTTATATCCATATTTGAATTTTTATAATTACCAGACGTGGTAGGGGAATAGTTCAAAATGTTCAGTAGACATTATTTATCTACCGCCCTGTTTAAACATTCATCATTAGAAATTTTATAGCGTCGGACATTTGATTATTTATTTAAAATCGATATATCGTAATCGACTCATCTTCTCGTACTGAATCATCCACTATGACTGAATAGGGCCAGTTTATAATGTATAATCAAAATATATAATACAAAAAAATACCGAAATGAGTGTACAATAGTAACCGGAGCATTTACACAAACATACGAGTATATATATAAATATATATATGTATATATATATATATATATACATATATATATATATATATATATATATATATATATATATATATATATATATATATATATATATATATATATATATATATATATATATATATATATATATATATATATATATATATATATATATATATATATATATATATATATATATATATATATATATATATATATATATATATATATATATATATATATATATATATATATATATATATATATATATATATATATATATTCCTATACATTTATATAAATATATACACACCCACACGTATGTTTGTGTGTGTGTGTGTGTGTGTATGTGTGTTGAAAGATGCACAAAAAACCTATTTCAGTGATGTTTTTACGTTAAATTTTGTAAATCTGTTGAATGAAAATAAAATGAAATAGAATCACATATTTCCGATTTTTCATAAGACAGTATTTAAAATCTTTAAAACGACTAAATGATCAAAAACATTGAAATAAAGTTATCAAGAAGCGCGTTATCCGTGATGAGGTATATTTATTATTGTGTGTGTTTTGCCGTTACGTTCAGCACTTAGCGTTGCTATAACAGTAAAAGAATCTCTTAAAAAATAAACATTTTTTACCTTTTACAGCTATTAAAAAAAATGCTCGCATTAGAAAACAAGGTCATTTAAAAATTTCAAGGCAAATTTAATATGAATAATTTTATGAGATTTTGATGACACAAGCATTTACATTTTTATCTTTATAGATTCTGATACTTCTATATTTTCCAGCAAAATTTTCTTATTCATATTTCAAGAATCTTGAATATGTCCAGTGGATTTGAAATATTGAGGTTATTAAAATAAAAGCGTACTTCATCTTGAAAGGCAAGGTTTTGAGTCATTTACATAATACGTTCCGACTCAAATCATTGTCTTATTTTCATATTTGAATTTTAAATTGAATAACCCTCAAAACTAGCTACCCTTACCTGAGCGGACGCAGTGCGTGCTTGAGTTAAGATGAACGTTAGATGGGGATACTTGAAAATGAGGGGAAATTATTTTCCTATTGAAGCAGCAATAAGAGGAAAATAAAGCTAAAAAGGAGTAAAATAAAGCCAATTCTGAATTGAATGTTTATTTTTATTTAACACCATTAAATTCGTACATCAATTTATTGAATTTTAATTAAATATATTATAATGTTTTATATATTAAATGTTAAAATGAAACACTGCTCTTTAGAGTTTACAAAATTGTATTTTGTTGTTAAAAACACATAAAATAAAATTTGTGACAATTGTTTCTCGTTGTTATGGCATTTTCAATCGTATCAATAAAAATAATTTCAATATCAAAGTAAATATAAGTTAGAAAATGCTATAACAAGGCGAAACCACTGTCACAAATTTTATTTTTATGTGTTTTTAACAATAAAATACAATTTACTAGATCGTAAAAATCAGTGCTTGATTTTATCATTAAACATATAAATATAAATGGAGTTCTACAAATTAAACGCCAAATCTATTTATAATGATATAGTTAAAGTTCATACTTTACATATATTACTTAACCTATACTTTATGGAAACGTACATATAACTACAAATTCCAAAACACAGAAACACGTCAAACAAAACCTAAGACATCTATTTTTATCAAAACAACTTTGATCATTATTAAAACTAATTCAAATTATCCATTAAGTCATTAATAGTTGAAACCCAATATCACAGATACATACAATTTTATTTCATTAAAATTTCATTAAAAATATTGTAAAATGTGCCTTCGGCACGGAAAGATTCGGCAGGGGCACATTTTTGTAATTTCATTTATTGATTCTGCAGTCACTTTACGGTAAAAATACCCATTTTTAATTTAAGTTTTACTTGGTTAATATATTTTTTCTTAAAATCTATTGTGACACGTCTTTCAATGCATTCCGTGCTTCTAATACCGGTGTTTAAAAATGATGCAGAATACATCGAAACATCTTTTTGAGTAAAACTGAAATTAAAATACGTTTTTTTTGTAATATGTTTTGATTATATGATGAAACAAATAAATAAAAAATACTAATAAAAAAATGAATTGAATATAAAGATTATAAATATTGATGAAAATATAGGTCTTTTTAAAATTGCGAGAAATACTTTAAATAAATTACGAAAAATGCGTTCTGTTGAAATACGTCGATTTACCCTATTTCGGTAGGTATCTGTTTTGCTTAACTAATGCTTCCTTCCGAAATTACCTCAAGCTTTCTGTAGATTTTAAGAAGACTTGACAACTTCCAAGAAAATCACTTAACAATCTCTTAGATTCCGGTGAATGTAGAGGCGAAGGGCGTCGGGGGCGGGGGTACAAGGTGAGTTATATAGGCTGTGGAGTACCGAGTAGGTATATCGAACGCTTAACGGAAAGGTTGGATCAACTCGACTTATGAATTGTGCAAAGCTTTTACTCAATTTCGGAATTTCTCAAAATGCGCGCTTTGTGTTGTCTCAGCGCAAATATCCTTTATACACAAAGTAGGATGTTGTAGTTTTCAAATAATGAACTGGGAAACGGTAAAGATTTGTACTGCACAATAATTGTAAGGAGAACTGATGATACGAAGGAAAATATGTTACAAGTAATATGATTGATAAACATGGATATATGATCGTTAATGTTACGCAGTGTTCAAAGTAAGAGCACGAACCAGCGAATGAAAAGTCCTGTAAATGTCAAACTTCCACGTACTTTATTCTTAATGTACTTCATAAACTATGGTGAATTAACATTTTAGTACCGTAAGATAATTGATTATATTTTGAACAATTATGAAGAAATATTTGAATAAATAGATGGGCGTAAGTACATATGTATATATTTAAGAAAAAAATGCTTTAAACAGAAAAAAATACAAAAATGTTATACGAAAAAAAAATGCTTCATAAAATTTATTTTTTAATTTATTCAGTACAACCTGTACCCAATCGCGTGTTGGTGTGGCTCTGTCCGGTTAAATGGAAAAAAAGCATACATTTCTCACTTATTTTGCACATATCTTTATTTATTTGCTCCCGTTTTTTTTACTGAACCACCGCGGACATACCCACAATATCTCTTATGTTTCATCAGTTGAATAATAGGAGGAAATAATATTAACAAATATAAACAAATTTGCGTAAAATTGTTATTAAACATATAAATTGGTACATTACCTCTTCATAAAATATCTTATTCTAGTAACATTGCACCTCTACCCCAAAAATTCTAAACTTTGTGCTTGGAGAGGGACTTAAATGGATCATTTACTAATTATCCTTAGTTCATGTGGTATTACATGCCGGAAGGGATGAATAAACATGTCAGATCATTGGATTGAAATACAATTATAACCACGTTATGATTTGACAAGATGCGTGACTGACTTCAATTGAAAATTCCGAGTATGTTCACGGAAAGACGGAGGCTCATTTCAGTTACAAATACCGGGAGAACTTCGTAATTTTCCGAGAAATGCTTCCTGAAATTCAAGCCTGATATTTATGTTATACCGTTATTACTCGAAAACAAGGAAAATTACGCCAGCCATTAGTCAGATCCAAGGATGTGACAACTATTCACAGTAACACATATTGACAGAATTTGCTTCCGCTGCGGTGGAGCCAACTGTCAAACCGTGAAATTTATCTGACCGCACTTTGTACGCTAGTATGAGAGAAACACACTTATGGGTATTTGCATAACAATCGCGCGAATCAATTTATGCCATCAAACTACCTAGCTGTTTGTTATGTAGGTGATTCATTAGATTTAAGTTTTTTACTGACATGTCTTGGTGGAACTGCATTTCATAAAATAAAATAACAACTACATATCGTGGGTGTACTGGCAAAAACCGTTAACTCGAAAATATGCAATTTTGGCTTTATGATGCATATTATTGCAAGTTTTCAACGTTCTTTAAACTGGCAAAATACACTCAGTAGTTTGAAATATCAAAGAAATGTTGTTTTAAGCGTAAATTCAACATAAGTTTAATAGCAGGTATTTTATTCAGGCTAAAAGCTTTAATAACGAGGATTATTCAAAAAGAGATTCTAAAGTTAACATTTTTTGAGAAAATTGAGAATGGGTAAATGTGAATGTGGAAGAGGCGAAGATTGTTTGCAATGGCAGATTGATGTGACGTTATATTCTCTTATTATTTTTTGACATCTCATCAAAGATGAAGAAGAATATGGAAGTCTGGGCATTTACGGGGCTGACGACCGTCATAGGCTGGTTTAAGTGATCACTTTACACCCGTGTAACATTCACCAATTCTACCCATTATTGACAACCACACAACTTAAATTCTTGGAAATTCTTTATATTTGAACCAATTTAGAAACCTTGTTCTTGAATCACTAGAACTTCACTAGAGACATATATTGGTGAGATGTAAAGAAGCTTTTTATCAAGCAGAAACTCTTATATTAGTATGTGAGATGTAAAGAAGCTTTTTATTAAGCAGAAACTATTATTTTTTATTCTCTCTTCCTACCCCTGCGGGAATGTGACGTGATGGTTAGTTAGTTTTTAGTTTAATCTTTTTTTTTTTAATGAGAGTTAGTTGGGTTAACTTATTAATGAAACTTCGATCAAAAACTTCCATTTTTTATTCAAGTTTTATACGGTCGGTACCACTTTCCTTAAAATCTTTTATGACACACGTTTCGATAGATTTTGCCTCATTTTCAAACACCGTAAGATCGGAATGTACTGAAACACGTGTCATAACAGATTAAAAAAATAGAGGTATCAACCAATTAAATTTTGAACTAAAATGGATAGGTGTCACCAAAAACTGACTCGAATGAATGAATGAATTAAATTAAATTTTAATTACAGCCTATTATTTGATTCAACATCGGTTAAGCAAGATTCGTCAATATCCAATTCAAACCCCGCCCACTCCTTTCATCCCACGAATATATAAGCTGGTTCATTCTAATATGTTTAATCCTAGTGCACGTTTAACCTCGGCTCGTAACGCATGTTTGTGCTGAAACCTTTAGTGGATGTTGATCTCCGGGTCGACCGAAAAATGTTTAACACATGTAAAAAATCGAATGTGTTAAACATTTTGCGTAGATTTAAGTGTGTTAATGGTGCTATGGTGGTGAAGGGTGGTATTGTTTGCATGCTGTGGTAGTGATTGTCCTGACGAAGAGACGGGTACGTCTCGAAACCGGTTGACATAAAAATCTCGGCGAGTGGTTATATACTAATATTATTAACATTTTTGTAAAAAAATAAATGAGTAAAAATTTATATTTGTTAATACATTGCATTTATTTACATGGTATGTGGATTTTATACCAGTTAGAGCGTGATTATGAATGTGGTAGATATGAATATGCATGCACAAAATGTAGCCGTTCATGGTCGGGCCGAACCTTTAAACTATTCCTCTCTACCGGAAACATTTTTGATAGTTTGCAATTGAGTTCACAGAGCGACTCTGCTGCGTTTGTCATAACTTCGCAAAACAATTTCCGTAATGCATCCGCTGCGCTGTCACTGCATTGCTGACCGGCCACATATTACACCAACGAGCTTGTGTTTTGGGAACGTTATTCATTTTATTCGATAAGTGGTAATACTGGTCACACACTTACTAAAGGGTGCGATCTGCCCGCGATAAATCCATTTTTAAATGCATTAAGGGTTAACAACATTTTAAATGTGTCCAAATACTTGTTCATAAATCTGGATTATATCCAATTACAGGAGTTATATATCATATAATTTTTTTAATCCTATAATTAACTCCTATAATTTTCGAATTTGTGAAAAAGTATTTAGACATACTCAAAATGTTGTAAATAAATTACCTGGTCGAATTATAAGCTAAAAATAATAAAATGAAAATGTTATTTTCTGGCGTTTCTCATGTATGTGATTATAATTCAGGATTCGGACCTCTCATAAAAATATAGAGTTTCTGCTCAATGGAAAAGCTTCTTATTTATTTTTTGATTTGCCGTTTAATTTGTAGAACTCCATTTTAATTTTATGTATTAATTTTAAATCAAACACAGATTTTTTGAGTCCAAATCTGTTAAAATTAATATATAAAAAAGCTTCTTCTTCTCGCCAATAGATGTCACTAGTGAAAATTATAGTGATTCTTTAAGTAAAAAGGTCCCTGCTTTATGAAATCTTTTTCAAATGAGTCTCAGATGGCTACCGTTAACTCAAACACAATTTATTTAAGCATTTATGATACATATATGAGATCCAAAATTTTTACTAGTGTGGTTGCCAATCATGGATAGAATAGTGAATATTATACGTGTGTAACTTAATCAGTTAACAAGCCTATGACAGGTCATAAGCCCTGTTTATATCCAGACTATTCTTTTTCATCTATGTTTCTTTGAAAAAATAAAGACACGACATTTTAAGTTATTAAGTCTCTCTCTAAACTGACATTACTAATCCATATTGTTTTTTTCTATCGCCTTGATTATGTGTGTATTAAAACTGGGTGCTTAGAAACTGCATTAATCCAGTGTCTTATGCACCATCTGGATGTGGATAGAAATCAAAGAAAAATACTGATTTGTTGAGACATTACTTTATGTTTCCATCTATACTATATTCTGTCTCATTATTTTATGTTTCTTTCTATATTATATTATGTTTCATTATTACATGTCTCCTTCTATATTATAAGGACGAGTTACAGTAAAAAAGGCCTCGAATTTATATACAATGTTCGATGAACGTACATGCGTAGTCAGTAAGGTACTAGGACTAAGTTTTATGGGCATAGGAGTTAAGGGTTGAAATAGGACAAGCAAACTTCTGATTTATAGTTTAAACTAGTTGGTATTCTAAAGAGGAGCTTTAGTTTACACGGTCCCATACATGTCGATCGTTCAGCCTTATAAATAAAAATAATAAATTTACATTACTTCAGGTCAACGCTTTTATCCTACGCGTTTAAAATATAATTTACTTCGAGTATTAATTTTATTTTTTATTTTATATTAGTCTTGTTTTATGTGTGTCTATTTTGTGTAAATAAAGGTATGTTTTGATTGTAAAAAAGGCTCACGGTCCTTAATTGGCTGGTTTAAGTGACAATTTTATATACTGTATAATATTTACTATTCTGAACATAAATCAATTTTGAACAAAAGACATTTTTTTAGAACCAACAAACTTCATAGGTGAAATATATGCATTCTGAGGTATTAAGATGCAAACTAACTTATTTAAAGATGAAAAATAATCTTCAAGCGCTATACAACTATAAATTCATGACCAAATATTTAGATACTTACATTCAAAATAGCGTGAAAAATATTAAAAATGAATAAAACAACGATGATTAAAGAAAACACTTCGTTTTTTACCACTTGAGTTTTATTATAGACTACATGTTTCAGCAGTTAAACTTCCATCATTCAGGTCTGTATAATAAATGTTATTATACAGACCTGAATGATGGAAGTTTAACTTCTGAAACATGTAGTCTATAATAAAACTCAAGTGGTAAAAAATTGAGTGTTTTCTTTAATCATTGTAACATGTCTTACCACAAAGTTAATGCCGAAACAATAAATAGAATAAAACAACAGTGATAACATACAAATAATACACCTGTTTTGAATTTTCGCATAAATAATCATGTGTTATATAAACATACATTTCGACATTTTACTTAAGGTGAAGAAAAATATAGAAGTCTGGGTATTTACAGATCTTACGACCTTATGAGATTTATGATGTATGTGAGAGTGTCAATTTTTTTTATTAGTATGGTCAATTTATGGATACAATAGTGAATGTTACACATGTGGTTACTTTAACAGCCTATGATAGATCATAAACCCTGTAAATACTCTGACTTCTGTATATAAGTCCTAAGTGGAGAAAACTAGATTTGTGAACGAGTACAATATTTGGACATACTCAAAAACTTGTATATAAATGGGTTTTCACTTTTTCCTTCTTCAAACTTCTTCTTTATTATTTTTTTATCTAGGTTTTACACTAGACGATGCTGAATTAAATATTATGCCACACTAATTAATTATTATTTTAATGTGAATACTGTAAAATGTAAGATAGTACTAAAAACCGTAATACTCATTAATTCAGCATGCAATTCGTGTTTCTTTTTAAGAGGAAAATGCTGTTTTATGTTTGAAAGGTGTCAATGTAGATTTTGTGGACGAATAAAATTCCATTAACCTTATTTTTTATTAATGGCTGCAATTGGCTGAATAGGCAGATTGTTGCACAGCATTACGGACGGATCGCATAAATGCCAATTATTTATTCAAACGACTGGCAAAATTCGATTATCGGTAATTAATTAGTAATTACTCTTATCGACTGTAAATGCTGAAATGCTTCAGTCCACAAAACCAAAAATTATATACTCTTGTTATATACCTGTTTATCATTTGATCACACCTAAGGGCACTCTCGAATAGCGAAATTCGTGACAACTTTGTACTAGCTCGCAGGAGTAGGCAGAGAGAATAGAACGCATATATATACAATTCACACAATACATGTCTTTGTACACAATCTTTGCCTTTTTCACAGTAATACATCTTCTTATTCCAACATAACATTATCACTACCTTTTTTAAATATAAATATTTGTGTTTTTATTATTTACAAAAATACTTCAATTTCATACTATTTCTGTGAGCCTTGGGGCTAATTATTAAAAATGGGTATCAAATTGTGGTAGAGTAGGTTCGAACCCCGAAACTCTGACTTGAGAGTCAGCGACACTAACCACGGGACCACCACCCGACACTTTTAAACGTTTTAAATTGCATTGTTGTTTAATATATTTTGAATATTTTTATTATTTAACAAGCATTGTGATATTATATACATTAGAAATGTATGCTTCCTGTTTTAATTTTAATTGAAAATACATTTAAAAGAATGCTTAAATCGCTATTTGCTGATCGAAATTAAATATTTACTGACCACTTTATGAAACATTTATTCATATTCTTTTAAACAAATATATAAAAGTAATAAAGGTTTTACTAAAACTGTAAAATGTAATCATATATAATATTTTATCTCTCTAAACTTAAATTAATTATCTAGATATGAAATATAGCTTTTTTCAGGCATCGTTAGGGAAAACGACACAAAAATATCGGTTTTAACTAAATGAAACTGGCTTAGATTTAGAAACAAATTTCCCAAAGCCGCGTAGCTTTTGAAGCATTGAATTTCAGGAAGACAAAACTTGTTCGCGGAATTCCTTTGCCTTGAAGGCATTCTGCAGGATAAAATAATAGATAAACCTTCGTCTTGTTTACACGATGAAAATATTCATTAGTCCCTTTTGTGTGTAATTAAATATATTTTAATTAAAAGCGAAGCGTATTCCTTTTACGTGAAGTGTTGACAAAATGTCGGAATAAGATGTTCGTTTGAGAGTTACGTATAAAGTTGTATAACTGCTTCAATCACGGGCTGGAACTTTGTAAAATTTAGGTAAAAGACGTGCGTCTAACCCTGGAGCTGTGACTAATAGGTAACGGATACTTTTTTGGTTATTCCAGTGGGATAGTATTCATTACGTTTTCCCGGTATTTATTTCGATTTATTTATTGATTCGGCATTAACTTTGTGGAATAACATGTTGATTTAAAAAAAAACAAATACTTGAATAATACTACGTGATGAGTTTTATTTCATTACACGCGACTAGTTTCGAAAACTATAAATGTTTTCATCTATAGGTGAAAAGTAAAACTATATTTTATCTTTTATTTATTGTTTCGGCATTAACTTTGTGGTAAGACATGTTACAATGATTAAAGAAAACACTTCGTTTTTTACCACTTGAGTTTTATTATAGACTACATGTTTCAGAAGTTAAACTTCCATCATTCAGGTCTGTATAATAACTAAAATAAAAAATAAAAAATAAAAAATATTAAATTGTTCTATAAACAATTATAGAACAATTTTATATTTTTTATTTTAGTTATTATACAGACCTGAATGATGGAAGTTTAACTTCTGAAACATGTAGTCTATAATAAAACTCAAGTGGTAAAAAACGAAGTGTTTTCTTTAATCATATTTTATCTTAATTTACATATTTATCTTAATTTTTATAAAAAATTGACACGCTTGACAACGATATATTAAATTAACAAATAAATATTCATTTGCATTAAAATCATATTTTTAACCCATATTATGTTTTGTTCTTTTTCTTTCGTTATTGCTGTTTTACATAAAAACCAAATAAAAATTAATTTGCGCACTTATAAATCAACTTGAAAATTGCTACAATTAGCAAATGAATAAATATTGAATTAAATAAACATTAAATCTTATTTTATTTATAACAACCCTTTGTGTATGAAACATTTGTATGGAATGAGAAACCCGAAATTGAATGAAATAATATTTATTCATTTACTACCTATCTAAGTTTTGTACTAATTACATGTTTCTTGATTGCTGTGTTGCATGTATAGTGTGCCTAGGCGGACATTTTCAGTTTCACCATTTTCTCGAAATGTTTTCAGAATTATGTCGCGGTAATTACTACGCAGAAATTAAAAATGCATTTGGGAGCAGAAATTAAATCATTTTAAATTAAATAATAACTGCATAATAATGTAAATGCTCGTTTTGTTTACCAAAATATGATAGCTTATTATAACAAGTAGTAAAATCAATTGTGATATTATTTTTAAAGTAAAGAAGATACAATTTAACTTACAGTTTAATCCTGCACTATGCCTAAATATATTTTTTTTTATAGTGATTTAAAGGAAATTATTTTTTGTCTCAAAAGATCAAAAAATTGATTGTAAAGTTTGTTAACGTACCAAATATTGAGGGATGGGAGTTGTTCACATTTTGTTATTGTTTTCTCAATGATGATTAAAAAAAATATTGAGAAAAATTAAGGAAGTATTACTGGGCCTACGACTGTCCTTAGCCTTTGTAAATGATCACTGTAAAATATTTGCTATTCTGCAAATGATTGTAACTTTCTGCGACTACTTTACCCAAAATTACTCAAACGAAAAAAGCCACCAATTTTCTTTTGACAATATCAAAATATGGTATTTATATCCTTTTTTCATTACTACTGCTGACCGTTTTCCATACCTCATGGTACATAGAGCACTTCATTATATAGAAGTTGTATTATCTTGATCGTTAAATAAATGACAGAAAGGTGATCTGTGCTAGTTTAGAGTGAAAAATCACTTTCATTTAATTCGACACCCTGCGAATTGAGCCTAGGATCTCCCACGTGTCATTGTTTTACCTCTATTCAAGCACTTACAATCACATAAAATATTAATTATATGCGTTTTCGGTCGACTTGAGGACCAACACTTTAATTTTTTGGTGTTGCAAGTATGTACCTTGCAGTAGTCTGTATTGTGTGCATGCTAGTGTAGTAATTATCATGACGAAGAGACGAGTACATTTCGAAACCGGCGGAATAAAATCTCAGTGAATGTTTTTTTTTTTATGAGAATTAGATTAACTATTATCTTGCTTATTATGTACAAATTTTAAAGATCATTAAGTGGATTTTTGTTTCTTCTAGTCAAAAAGATGTTTAATTTTAAACTGTGTTGGTAACAGGAATTAAAAAAAAAAACTACGTTGACTACTTACAAAACCGTGATATGTTTTGATTAAAACAATAACTTGATAGGATCTAGCTTTAAATGAATTAGATTAATGAAATAATATTATGTAGATAAATAATATAAGATATTTTGGACGTAATTGAAAAAATGCCTAGGAAAAAGCCATGGTATATTAGAGTACCCTAAAGCTTACGGTACACCGCGGTGTAAGCACATTAGCTTTCAGTCGGCGCCATCAACATTGACGTTTCAGTTACTGAAATACTAGTCGCGACGTAAATTTCATTCCCATCCCATGCCCTACGTGCACTTATATTACTAACCCCCCAAGCAACGTAATACTTTCAAGGGGTGAGTTGCGCTCACTTTGACCAAGTCTATTACGTCTGTAACTTAATGACAAAATTACCACAGCAGGGTAAATTCCATTTTTAATATAAGTTTTACTTGGTTAATATTACTTTTAAATTTCCAAGTAAAACTTAAATTAAAAATGGATTGACGTTACCACAAAGAGACTGCTGAATCAATTAATGGAAATATAAAATTACGCTACAAATTAAGAGTAGATTTTAAATATTTTGTATATTAAAAGCATTGTTAATATTGTGGTATGGGAATATAACACTCTCATTATCATTCATCGTTCACTTTGTGCAATATTAGTTTTATAAAAGTGGTATTACACAAAGTGAGCAATGAATGATAAGGAGAGTGTTGGATTTAAAAAAATATATATTACGTTGAATTATAATGACGTATCCAGCTGAAAAATTAGTGAGGTTATAATTTGTTAAAATATTTATTTATTCTTAATAATCATTTCCATAAATATTATTTTTATTTCTATTACAACTAGTTTATACTTACATAGAAAAAAAACCAAGCTTGTGATTTCTATTTGAGTAATAATCCCCCCCCACAGAGTGTTTGGTTATAGATTGAGGTTGGATAAGAAAAAATACAACGTTCATTCAATTAAACGTTCTTTAAACATACAAAAATGCTAACCATCATGCCCCTCTCCACAGGGTCAGGCAGAGAGAATGGAACTCCATGCCGATCTGTCTTTGCTAACAATATTCGACTCTTTCACATTCGTGCATTTTCTCATACATACTCGCTGATTGGATCCGACTCTTGCTTCGTCGTGCCAAGTTTTTTTCGGTCTCCTTCCATCATATATTTTTTTGCCGTTTTTTCCTCGCTCATTCGTTCCACATATCCAAACCATCTCTATTTATTCTTTTTTGAAAATTAAACACTTGAATAATCCACTTAATTGAGATTTATTTTATTTACGACTAGTTTCGAAAACGACAATTGTTTTCATCTTCTGGTACAAATTAAAACATTTAAATTTGTTTCAATTTGTACCAGAAGATGAAAACAATGGTCGTTTTCGAAACTAGTCGTAAATAAAATATAAATTCAATTAAGTGGATTATTCAAGCGTTTAATTTTCAAAAAATAATCATGTCATTCCACAAAGTTAATGCCGAATCAATAAATAATATAACCTTTATTTATTTTACTGATAATGCTCATCTTTATTTTGCGTTCCTTCCTTGTTCACAAATCTGGGTTTCCCCACTCAGGAGTTTATTTTTCATTTAAAAAAAACTCTGAACAAGGATATGGACACTCCCAGAATATTGTAAATATTTTATTTTATTTATACAGATAATTTACAAATCGTGAAGTACGTAATGAAATAATGCTGAATAATTTGCGTGTTATTTAGGTGTTATTATGAATGCTTAACTAAAATTTACATTATAAAACCCATAAATCATCTGACAATAAGATCACACAGACAAGATAAGTGTTACCTCTAATAGGTTTGAGTAATCACATCCACGGCTGCATGTAAAATGGCAATAACTGACGGTTACGCTTCAATCGCGAATGACATGCCATACGACGAAGAGAATATTATTTTGCTGTAATTATAGGCTGGAAGGTACATTTATATAGTCTGTTGAATAGACGGCATATCTAGTAGTGCCAAAAATCATTATTGTATCGCAGTGTAGGGTGAGTTTGAATTTATGAGAAAACTATTTTTTTATTTTATTTAAATTAGTCAAAACGTATGTTAAGCTACATTTTTTGCTATCTTAACATACAAAAACAGAAGAAGAAGCTGAGTATTTACAGGGCTGAAGATTAGTCATACTGGTTAAGTGATCACTTTACACGCGTGTAATATTCACCATTCTACCCATGATTGATAACCACAGTGTTAAAATTTTCTCCTAGATATATTTATCAATCTCATGACACAGTACCTACATATGAGTTCAAAACAACTATCTATGTTGGATTGAGAAAAATATTTATTATGCCGAGACCTTTTCATTTCTATGGATGATCTGAAACCCTATAAATGCCAAGACTTCCATACCCTTCTTCATCTATGTTGAGATTTCAAAATGTTAGCAATAACCCCTAAGTGGAGAAAACCCAGATTTATGAACAAGTACTTAAATATATTAAAAATGTTGAGAATAAAAATAACTGGTCAAATTATAAGCTACAAAAAAAAATTAACCACGTTTTCAGACGTTTCTAAATATGTAATAATCCGGGGTTCGCTTCTTGCATACAAATAAAGTGGTCTTTGCCAAATAAAAATATTTCTCAATCCAATAAACATACATAGATGGCTATTGTGAACTAAACATACGTACTGTATCATGAGATTTATCAATATATCAAGGAGTTCTAAAAACTTGAGTACTGTGGTTGTCAATCATGGGTAGAATGGTAAGCGTTCAGAATATAAAGAAGGTAATTAAAATACTTTGTACATAAATAAAATTTGAACAAATAACCATAGGTGGCGTAGTGCGTTTAACAAAACAGATGTCCAATTTTTACTATAAAAAATACATATATATTCTCAAAAAATGTGGAATTCCAAAATAATTAGGTATGTTTTATTCGGTACTCTTTAGATACTCAAATGAATTCAGCCTAAGTGATAGAATAGAGTTACCAGAGTAATTTTAGTTCAATTCATTGGCAACCAGGTAACGAACTTTGACCTCCGCTCATTCCAATTAGTTTCTATAATGATGTGGTGGATATGCAGCCTACTAACCCTTATTCCTCCCTTACTACCCTCCCCTGCTTTCCGCCACCCCCATAAACCGCGCAATTTTCTCTTTGATAATCGAAATCTGTAACGCGATATTAACTTCCACTGTGAGTTCGGAATAGGTATAATTATATGGATATTTGTCACACGAGACATGAATTAGTCTCGCATCATTTGATATGATATTAAAACTATTTTAACGGGTGACTTATCGTAAACCGACCCATCGTTTATACATATTACAGCAAAGAAATATTTTCATGTATTATTTGGGTACGGAGTACGCGCTAGATGCGTATGGTACATCTATCATATCCTCTTGTAAGGAATGTGCGCTAAGCGCGTATAGATGATAATAATGACTTAAAATAGGCGTTGCGTAATTAAAAGTATACCCTTGCAGTCTTGAAACAATATTTTGTATCAGTGTGTAATGAATAAAATAATTATATAAATTTGCCAGTTTAAACTGAGCTTTAGTCCCTCGATGACTCATGTTTATATTCACTTGTCTCGAAGAGAGTATAAACGTTAGTCGTGCATGGAAGCTACACACAAAGCGAATACTGTGTACTAGTTAATTTAAAAAAAATGTTGTTCATATTTTTGAACTCAATAAATGTGTTCAATATGTTTTAAGACTGAGAATGAGTTATAAAAATACAGTAAAACTAACTAACTAGTTACTAACTAACCACGATGCGGCTTCTAGTCAGGGGTTGGCAGAGAGAAGGTTATTTATATTTGCAAAAAATTTTCGCCTCCTCCACATTCGTGAATTTTCTCTTACACACCCTTCGATTTGTCTAACTACTGACCTTACAACTTTCAAGTCTTTTAAATAATTGTTTATGATATGTTCTCCTTGGTCTTATTTTGCTTCTACTGTTATTTTCTACTTATTTTTTGTAAAGTAAATTGTTTTTTTCCACTTGACTATATGTAAAAGTTCTTGAGAATGATTATACATATTAAAAAAGATCCAGAAATAACATTTTTAGTTCAAATAAATGGAAAAATATTTTTTAGAATGCAGACTTGTTTAAAAATTTAAACATATCGCTCACTCCTTTCAAGGACGTCATAAATGAAAAAACTTGATTTTTCAGGAGAAAGTTTTTAAAGTTAAAAAATATTATACAATGTATTAAAAATAAACATCAAGCCACTTATTGAACTTTTTACTGTGTAATAGATCTTTTTAGGTAAATCTTGAAGGTTTTTTCTACATTTGAAAAATATTTAGTATATTTAAAAATAATAATAAAACAAAACCCTTTCTTCAAAATGCAAAAACAACACCTTCTGCCCTGTAGCGGGTAAATATTAAGTTTAAAATATGCCACTTTTGCTGGGATAAAGCACATTTTCAGGGCATTCCGAAAACATGCATAACTGAAAATTGTCCATTTTTTATTTATGACGTTCTTGAAAGGAGTGAGCGATATATCACTTAAATGGAAATCAATAAACCTAAGTAATGTAATGTAAAACTTTTGTTAGCTTTGTCATATAAACATAACTCCAAATAACAAATGTTGTTGTTTCTGAGCCCATTTCATCAGCCTACGAGTGTTTGAATATTTTGCGAGCTTGACAGTATCCTGTCGTATCGCTCAGTATCACTCAAATCCCGTCAACAAAAAAGGAGCGCTTCAGAGAAAGGCTTGATATTCAAAGTGAAGCACGGTGTTGATGTAATTTCCTTTGTGCATTCTATGGAAACGTATTCTGTGAGGGGCTGCGCAATAAAAGCTCGAGGTATAAATACAACATGCATTTTCACTTCGAAATTTACTAGAACAAAATAAAGCTGCAAGTCAATTCTTTGCGGTTGAGTGAATGCATGCTTAATGTACCTTATGGCATCATTGTATGTATGACTTTATAGACATACTTCTTGCAAAATGTTTGAATAATTTTATGTAAATTTACTCTCGAGAAAGTCTTATTCACTTTACTCACGTGCAACATTCACAAATTCTACCCATAATAACCATAATAATCACACTACTCAAATTCTTGGAACTAATATCGATCAAACTCAAAAATATTGAGTAGTATGGTTGTCAATCATGGGCATGAATGTTACACGTGTGTAAAGTGATCATCTAAATAAGCCTATGACGGTCGTAAGCCCCGTAAATGCCCAGAATTATATATTCTTCTTCATCTATGTTGAGATGTCGTAACAAATGTAAAAAAAATAACTCCTAATTGGACAGAAATCTGATCACAATGTTGTGAACCTAGATGTTTTTATATTGCACAGACTGATCTTGTTAGTTGTATGTTTCTATTTTAAACTAAGCTTTAAAAATGTGTAAATAAACTTATTTATGTGCTACTCCACGCTGAAGGTTGGCAAATGGTCGTTACAAATCTAATTTTGTGTCCAGCTTCTCTAAACAGTTACTTTTTGTTACTACGATGCAAGTTTTAGGTCAAGATATAGTGTTTCCTTTCTACATTTGCTGTTTTGTTTATTATAATTTTCAACAAGATTGTATCATGCTTATCGTGTTGGATCCATGCGGTGTAGTTATATGAAAGCAAAGATATAATTTTAATTAATTTAACAAAATACCAAAACAAATTTCAACTTAAATTAAAATAGGATATTTAGTTTACATTTTTTTGAGCATTCACTAATTCTTTACATTTCCAGAAAATAAAAGCAAGTATGGTATAAACAATAACAAAAATCTTACTTAAAATATAAACAAAAAAAAAAAAAAAATATATATATATATATTCCCGTCCTTTTCCCACCTGTTCCTGTCTATGGCGAAAAATTGACATCGAGAAAAGCTTGTGAAAATAGACTGCAGTTTTTTTGCCAATTGGGACAATAGTTTCTACGAGAGAGGC
The DNA here is from genome assembly GCF_059751285.1 of Brachycentrus maculatus. Taxonomy (NCBI): domain Eukaryota; kingdom Metazoa; phylum Arthropoda; class Insecta; order Trichoptera; family Brachycentridae; genus Brachycentrus; species Brachycentrus maculatus. The sequence goes on along the minus strand of NW_028281519.1, from coordinate 122,502 downwards.
ATAATGAATAACCTTCAAAATGGCAATAAGTTATTGAAGAAAACGGTGAATATTTGACTTAAATTGGATTATTCTAACTATGGTAAAAAAAGACTTCAATTTCATGGAAAAATACTGGATTTCTTTTACTAACCCTAATATAAGCTTTTTAAAATAAGAAGGTAACAAAAAACATAATATCTTTGTAACCTAAAAAGTATGACTAGATAAATAAATACATAAGGTGTAAATATTTTATTTATAATTAAAAACAAATAATACTTTAAAAAAAAACAAAGAAGCAAATTATACTGTTTAATTTTCCGCAAAAAAAACAAATATTAATCAGCTTTCCCTATAAATTGGTAGTCGCAACGCTCTCTTGATAATACTAACGCCATCTAGCGGGCCTTTGCCAAAACATTTTCCAATTTTCACCGCCAAACGTAGTAATGAAATTTCCGCAACACTGCTTTTTTGCGGGTTCTGTAAAAATATTCAATAAGTCACAATTAACTTTGACAGGCTTTAGTTTTTTGGCGCCAGTTCCCCGCGGATTTCGGCCGCTGGTGTTATTTGCTGCCAGGTATTTGAACAAACCTCAATTTAAACTTTATGAAAAATCGTCCGATTGAATCCAGAGCTGTATTCAAAGGGTGACTTATAAAGCTTGTATTGATGGAATAATTTGGTGCGGAACTTTGATTTTTATTGCTTTTCACTTGATAAAAACAGAGTGCCTGAAAAATAATAAAAATACGATGTTAAAAAAAAAACTTTGTATGATAAATTAATGACAGAATGAAAAAAATTATCTTTTATAAAAATTTGTTTTATTTAAAATTTTTATAAACATTTAAATGTTTTGACTGTCAGCGGAGGTCTATGCTACATACGGGTGTCTTGGTGCCAACCCTTATACATGAAATTGAGGCATAGAATTGGCAGAAGATGGATGAAAGTAGACTGAATGCAGTCGAAATGCGATCTCTTAAACGAATGTGTCCAAAATGTTTGAATATGTGAAACAAATGAGAGTGAAGCGAACTGAAAAAAATATTGCTTACATGTAAATTTATGCCTCAATATATTTTGTAAATATAAATTCAATATTTCGTATGTGTAATATTAAAAGAAATTAACAGATGTCGTTCAAATGTTCGTAATCCAATCCTTTTGTGTTCACTCTACAATATCACAAAATCATTTGTCCGTTTTTATTTTAATAAAAATCAGATCATGTTGACCTGTCGAAAATCGAATAGTGTAGCTAAATATGCCAACGATTTTTTTCAATTGCGTCAAATAAATACAAGCTTTTGATCATTTTCGGAAAATAAGCTTTCCGTATTATAATACTACACGCATGTCAGTTACCCATATTCAAGCTTTTTGATGCTACATTTTTTCGATGAATAAACTGGTGTTTAATATGTATTATCCTTGCTATCTTTAAATCCTTCCATTCTTCCTCTTCTTCCACCCAAAAGCTCGGGAAGCGGATTCTCTCCTATGGAGGATGGAGGGGGAGGAAAAGTGACAGAAAATGGGGTGAAGGGTTTTTTTAACGGCATTTGTCGATGGAAAGTGGCAATAAATAACATGCGTGTTCTTACAATTCGTCTATCCTTCTTTCCATTACTGACTTATAAATCACATCAACAGATACAAACGTACAAACTCGCAGATAAATTATTTATTGTAACTGCAGACAGTTGGTAGAATTCCATTTTGAATTGCTGGGTAATATACTAATGTGCAAAGGCAAATAGCCGCAAGTTTTAAACAGTAGTTTTGAAATAAACGAGTTTAAAGTTAACTTAAATGATGCTTTTTGCCAAAGCATGTATCAAATTAATACAATTTTGTGACTATTTGGATAATGAATATCTCAATAAAAGAGAGAGATAGAACAAAATCTGTGATTGTATATGATAGAGACCAGTTAAAAGAATGCTTTAAACAAGCCGTGTTAAGCCAAATAGCCACAACTTTAGTTACGGCTAGTTGCCTTTACACATTAGTATATCCAAAATTAAACACGGATATTGGATTGAATTCTACTTTTATTTACATATATATGATAACATATGACGCATTTCGTCTTATTAAGACATTATCGAACACTGACACTGTCAATGTTTGATAATGTCTTTATAAGACGAAACGCGTCACAAATTATCATATATATGTAAATAAAAGAAGAATTCAATCCAATAACCGTATTTAATTTTGGATATATTACTTAACAATTCGCAGATAAATTCTCTCTAATATGACTGGTATATTCTTCAAAACTTCACGATTCATTTAACAAAAAAAATATCAACCATATTACGATTTCATATTTCTATAAAATAAAATCATGATTATGTTTCAACTCTTATGGATGGAAGTGAAGCATAAAGTTACAATATTTTGAGTGTGTCCAAATACTTGTTCACAAAATCTGGATTATCTCCGAATACAGGAGTTACTTTCATATTATTTTTTGACATCTCATCAAAGATGAATAATGTGTGGTTGTCAATAATGGGTAGAGTTGGTGAATGTTACACGTGTGTAAAGTGATCACTTAAACCAGCCTATGACGGTCGTAAGCCCCGTAAATGATTACCTATTATATTATTGATGTTTGAATGATTATCAATAAAATAAAAAAGGAGTGTTGAGATGTTTTGGGTATGTGAAACGAATGAATGAGGATAAACTGGCAAACAAATTTATCAGTATTAATCAGTCTTGATAAAGAAACGGTTAGCTTCGAAACCGGTAAAATATAATTAAGTTGTCGTAAAAAAAATAATAAGACCAAAATAACAAACCAAAACTGACGAACACACAAATCACGAACAAGCCGTATGCCTGATGCATGACTAGACATCCATGACATTTTTTATCTCTGTAGAAATATCTTCATCTCCTTGGTGCCGCCTGTTTTTAAGAAGAATTAACCTTTTGAGATGTCGATTCCTAGCTATCAATCCATCTCTTTAGTGGTCTGATCAAGAGTTATCTACCTTGGAGTTGGCCGTGCAGTGCAATGAAGGGGAGTCTGGATGGTTTCATTCTCCTCACACGCGCATACTATTGACTTCTTAGTTGCCTTCCCCACCTAACTACATCTTCAATATCGCGTATTTCTTACATCCTGGTGTTCCTTATTTCCATCTCGTGGCCTGATATGCTAGATATTTCAATACAAAAAAATCTTGATGTGTTGAATTCGCTAAGAATTAGGAATTTTCTACTCTGAAATGAGTTTTGTGGAGTCGAAACAGAATAGTAATTAAGTCTCGAATAAATAAAACGTGAACGGCATTTACAGCCGAGAAAAGCATCCATTTCGGATCCAAACGCTCGTATTTAAATAATCACAGGTTATAAGTTTGAAAGTTGGAGGCAAGATCGTAATTGATGTTCGGGATGTGTAAATAAGGCAATTTGCAGACTGGGAATTTCCAAAAGCATTTATAACTTGCGTGCAGACAGAGCCGTTTCGGAGCGTTATATATGACGTTATAAAGAATCCACGCTTCCAATACTGATAATATCACTATTCAACCCAGGAGTCATTTATCAAGCCAGCCGTTGTTTAAACACACAGATTATACTAGACGAATATAAACGGTTCCTGGAAAATGTTTTTCTCTGAGACACGTTTGTGAAAGTGTTCTTAGCCCACACATTATATATTGATTCGGCATTAACTTTGTGAAATGACATGTTGATATTTTTTTATAATTAAATACTTGTATATCTACTTTTCACACACGACTAGTTTAGAAAACTAACAGACGTTTTCATCTTCTATACTTGTTTCATATATTTTAAACATGTTAATTTATGACATTAAAAGATAATATAAAAAAAAACGTAGATTTCAAGATACATTTGTAATATTTTATTTTTATTTTTAAGACGCCAAAAGCTTAATTGACATTATGTGAATGAATGCCACGATCCAAATTGTAGCTGGTGGTATTCATATAGATTTTTTTTTTAAACGTAAAACTTGAAAATAATTGAAGTTTAAACTAAATGTTAGAACATATCATTATGTTTGAAAATATTATTTCACAATTAAATATCATTAGAGTCAAAATATGTTTCTGGATAAAATGATAACAAACTTTCAAGGTCTACAAAACACAATTGATAAACTAGACATTAGTTGATTTGGTAAAGCCAAGCGTTTGTCGGATTTAAGTTAAAGATATCGTTTAGTTATTAAGTAGATAATGTCAGTTCATTTATAATAAACACGTTTCACCTAAATGTTTCTATTTTCAGTGATTCCTGGATTCAATTGGTTCTACATATTTTACATCGCTAACGAGAGATAAAGCCTTATTTAAGGATTTTTTAAGGTTCTATTCAGATAAAATGTATGATAATCAGAGGATAGTTTTAAAACACGCAACGATGTATTTTTACAGAAAAACAAATTGATTTGCTTACGTAAAATTAGAGAAGAACGATACAAAAAGTGATATAATAATTATTTTAAAGGTTGGTTAAAAGATTAAAATACAAAAATAGAATATAAAAAAATAGTAAATTAAAAAAATACACATTGCAATTTTTACAATATAAAATAGTGAGGTTGCATTAAATGTAATGTTATACTAATAATAATAAATGCAACAATAAAATGTGTTCAAATTACATAAAAAGATATATAATATGTATTGTTGAGACTGAGAAGATGACGGTTAAACGAATTTATGAGGCAAAAGGAGTTAGATATTGGAGCAAAGGAAGACAAAAGAAAATTTGATCGGGAATGTCGAATACTTGAACGCGGTCAAGTCAGGAGTTATGTGCAAGGAAATGTAATTTTTTGACATCTCATCAAAGATGAAGAAGAATAAGGAAGTCTGGGCATTTACGGGGCTGACAACCGTCATAGGCTGGCATAAGTTATCACTATACAAACGTGTAAACATTCACCAATTCTACCCATTATTGATAACCACACTACACAAATTCTTGGAAGTTCTAGATATATGAACAATTTAGAAACATTGTTCTCGAATCACTAGAACTTCACAAAGGACATCTATTGGTGAGATAAAAAGAAGCTTTAAAATCTCTTTTTTTTTTAATTTTAAATATTATTTTGTAGTGACATTTATTGGAGGAATATATTTAATATAATAAAACAACAACTTATCTTTTTTTCTACATATGTTTGTAATAATGTCGGTTATAACGAAACCCGATCATTTTTAAAATAAAATAAATGTGGAAAAAACTATATACTTGTCATTTTATTATATAAATTCAATACATTTAGATCGTTATCACAAATTGTCGAAAAGATCCTATTGGCAATACTTCACACGCGTGTTTGCGCTTTTTCGAAAACAATAAAAGAAGTTTATTGAATATTTCTGTGAAATAAACCGCCCGGCCTAGTTTTTAATATCCAGAAGCTTGTCATCGGAAAAGGGTGAAATTCAATAAATGCTGCACGTTTTATTAAAAAGTCACGTAAATGATGAGTCACGAGTGCGGGATGCTGGGGGGAGTCACGAAACCGAAGTGGGAAGAATTAGAATTGGTAATCCTGCATGGAACAAGCCGGGAAGTTTTTTTATTCCGTTTTGTTTTGTGCCTTTGATTGAAATCGTGTGAATTCCTTTGATAATAACGTTATGGATACATTTTGTCAACTTATTAAAAATAATAAATATTTTTGGCGATACTCTATTTTATTTAATGATTCGGCATTATTTTGTGGAATGACATGATTATTTTATTAAAATTTAACACTTTAATGAGTTTTATTTATTCTTATTTATATTTTTATAAATATTGTTTTAATTTGTACCAGAAGATGAAAACATATGTCGTTTTCGAAACTAGTCGTAAATATAAATAAAACTCATTAAAGTGGTATATTCAAGTGTTTAATTTTAATGAAATACTCTCTTTTATCTTTTCCATATCACAATATTTTGAATATGTCAAAATGTTTGCTAGAATTTAATTTTGTGCACTATTCATTCTTTTCTCATTATTCAATCTCTTTCTATATTATTATAAATCTCAACTAACTAACAAGTTAAGATTGATAATGATATACAAAGGAATGTGAATACTGGGAAAATATTGGATAGTGCACTAAATTCCTAAGAATCCCTAAAAAGCAAACTTCCCAAATATAAGGCCTCATCATCTCAACATAGATGAAGAAGAATTTGGAAGTCTGGATATTAACAGGGCTAATGATCTGTTAGGCTAGTCAAGTGATCACTTTACACACGTTCAACATGCACCATTTTACCCATGATAGACAACTGCACGTCTCTTTTTTGTAATTTCTAGATATTTGATCAATGTCATGACACAGTAGGAGTTCACAACAGCCATCTTTGTTGGATTAAGAAAGCTTTTATTTAGCAAAGAATCTGTTATGGGATTTATTTTAGATCCGAAAATCAGATTATTTTTATATTCCGGAAAACTCCTGAAACATGATTTTTAACTTTTGATGAAGCTTATTATTTGACCAGTTATTTTTATTCTCTGTGTGTGTCTAAAAATCTAAAAATAACTCATGTGCAGAGAAAATCCAGTTTTGTGAACAAGAGTTTGGACACACTTAAAATGTAATGAATCATACACCTGTTCCAAAATTTCCCCATTACATCCAGATCTATATTCATCTCTTTCAAAAACCATTGCTTCGGATTTTCTGCACATTTCTCAGAAAATCACTTTCAAATACTTAAAAGTAGTCTGGTTAGGAGTCGGAATAATCGGCAGGTATGTATGAGGAGATGCATTAATGTGGAAGAAGAGAAGATTGTTTGTAAATACAGATTGGTGTAGGTATCTTTTCTGCTTACCCCTGCAGGGAAGCTGGGTGATGATTAATAAGTTGTTTGATCCTTAAATGACTTTATTACCAAGTACTTACTAATAAAGGCATTTAACGTTCGAACAAACAACACATTAAACATATTTTTTTGTTAATAAAGACACCATCGATAACCCCTGAATTTGATTGTAAGCAAACTGTGGTGTCTTAAAATAAAAGTAAGCAGGTAAACTATGGTAAAATTTTGTTTGGAAGACCAAATTATTTATGATATCTCAACATAGACGAAAGGTTTGGATAACTGGGTAATTGAAGGGTTTACAGCCCATTATAGGCTGGTTTAAGTGATCACTTTTTATTCGTATAACATTTACCATTGTACGTGTACCCATCATTGACCACCACACAAATTTTTCGAACTCGTATATAATTCACACGTCGTTTCATGTGTGACTTTCCAGCAGCATCCATGGTCGATTTGAGTAAGCTTTTTGTTTAGGATTTACTCTTATTTTTAAATGTACATATGTAAGACTCTACTCGAATTATTTCGCATACTGGGAGACGCCAGAAAACATGATTTTTATTTTTATAAGGCTTATAATTTGACCAGTTATTTTATGTGCAACATTTTGGTTGTATCCAAATCCTTGTTTATAAATCTGGGCTTCTCAACTTCAATAACTATTAATTGGATTAATTTTTCGAATCGTTATTTGATTAATTAAAACAATACAAGCGTTTAATAGTATTTAAAACAAAACTCAATTACAAGATCGCTTTCGCAATTGACGAAATTATTTTAATCAGTATGTAAAGTTGTTGAATCAAGCGTACTTCTATACCATTTTCAATATTCTTTACACTAAATTATCATGAATTAAAAACAAAAAAATCACGAGGTTAATACCTTTTAATAATTAAATAACACATATTTCGCATCATTTTTATGTTTAAAAATGATGAGGTATTTATCGAAACACGTGTCACTATAGAAGGAAAACAGCGTTTAGCTGTCGTGTAAGGCATAATTCAAATATTAACAATTCTTTACAACATTTTGAGTGTGTCCAAATACTTGTTCACAAAATCTGGATTATCTCCAATTACAGGAGTTAATGGTATTTTCTGGCGTTTCTCATGTGTGTGATTATAATCCAGGATTCGGATCTCACATACTAATATAAGAGTTTCTGCTTAATAAAAAGCTTCTTTACATCTCACCAATAGATGTCTCTAGTGAAGTTCTATTGATTCAAGGTTTCTAAATTGGTTCATATATACAGAACTTCCAAGAATTTGAGTAGTGTGGTTGTCAATAATGGGTAGAATTGGTGAATGTTACACTTGTGTAAAGTGATCACTTAAACCAGCCTTTGACAGTCGTCAGCCCCGTAAATGCCCAGACTTCTATATTCTTCTTCATCTTTGATGAGATGTCAAAAATAATTAACAATTCTTGTTGTTGGATGATGAAACCAATTTTTTTATTAAGTATTTATAGTTTTATTTTTTTTAAATACAATTGTTATCAGACTTACTTCCTTTTACCTGAAAATCGAGAAGAACTGTAGGTACTACAGCTAAATAAACACGAATTCTACTGATGTTGACATATTAATGAAATTCAGTCGTACTTATGTACATACATGTCAACACTGAGTCGGAACAAATTATTCGTTTCTCTCAATCAATCATTCTAGTACAATGGCGTTAAATAAACATAAAATTACTTGTGAAGCTTATTACATATTTCATTTTTTACATAATGATTTTTCGTAACTTACTTATTTAAAAAAAATATATTAAATGAATTTTATTAAAAAATCTGTAATGGAGTAAATTGAAATAAAGTTTTGGACTGACATTTGTTAGTGGAACTAAATTTTATATGGTCAAAATAAATAATTTAATAGTTTTCAACCTATGCCTTGTACCCTTTATACAAATATATATATATATATATATATATATATATATATATATATATATATATATATATATATATATATATATATATATACATTTTGAAATATATGTATAATCCATTGAAAATACTTTATTTTCAACTGTGATTTGTAATTTTGTTGAAAAATAAATATATAAATTAAAATCAAACTGATTTCAGTAGTAGATGAAGGTTTTGTGTGTAATTTTTAATTTAACTCGAACAAAAGTTCACATTACCTGACTCGATGTTTCTCTTTATCAGTTAAAATCAGCCTTTAATTTGGAGGGTGAACAACCTTCTTTATTTTTTTTATTGAAGCGGGTATTTACATATTTTTAAAAAAATATCAGGAATACGCCGTAAGTATTTCCGAGAATAAGCTTTGATATTTATTTTCACCAAAAATATCTGTAATCCTAAAAATACACCTGAATAGGTCTTTAGAAAAAATATCGAATGATGCTCAAACATTATACGTTAGGATAAGCGTTAGGGAAAATTGCAAATAAATATTCCTACAAAATATTTAATTGTTCATAAATATTAAATGCGGGGTGGGTAATAGGTAATGTGGGTATTTTGGGATATAATCCTTGGTATGCCAAATAAATAGATACTATATATTGTATTTATGCAAGCATAAATTACGATAAAATTTGTTTATTTAAATATTATAAAAGTAAGACTGGCGATAAAACGATCAAGAGAAAAAACATGTGTTTTTTTCAAAATAAGCGTACATTATTACTTTTTTATTTGTTTTTTTATTCAAAAATTCAATTTCAAGCTTTGTGTGTGTACAAATCTATACATGAAGTTTATTATGAAAAAAACATGCATGTTGTAACTTGCAACATATGTGCCATACAAAAACCAACTATACAATCGACCATCACGACGGTAGGCAGAGTGAATAGAACGCCACACCAATCTGTCTTTGCATGCAATCTTTGACTCTTCCACATTCTTACATATCCTCATACATACATGTGTCCCATACATATTTTCAAAATAAATACAAAAATCAAAGCTAGAAATATTCGAATTTGAGAGATAAATGGATTTTTTAAATTTAATGGTCATTATTTTTGGGAAGTATTGTAAATATCCCAACTTTTATTTTGGTTTTTTTATCTATGTCATCACATCAATAAAAATGGTAAATTTTAATTAGTTTGGTGTATTGCAGTTAGGTAGAGTTTTAGTAAAATGATCATGGAAATTTCTCTGATTTTAGAAAATTGTATTTTGATAATCGTTTTTATTCATAAGTGTATTATCAAATTATGAAAATACTTAAAAGAAAATTGTGACAGCAAGCAAATGTTTTTCCTTAAACGAGTGGAAAATGGCGCCATTGACAAGGATCGCTTAAATTCTTAAATTTTGATTTAATTTGAATACTTTGACGTATATTTTATTAAATCAATTTCCATTCTTTATTTTCTTCATATTTTTATTTTACCCCACTTATTTACTTGCTCGTGTGTCTAGAAAATGAAGATTGTTTTATGTTATTTCTTTTCCGTAACAAAAAACAAGTACCTACTTATATATTCCATTTTTTCTCTGATTTACGAATATTCATAGCCCATTCAATTATTTAATGATTCATGGTTGTCATCGTCGTCCGTATATCGTTTTTTCTAGTTTACACGTTTTTCTTTGTGGGATACAGTATTTGTGATGATTGGTTCGCTTCTTTCATAGTCTGTGTCCACCCGCCTCTATCTTCCGCTGATCTCTTTAACTCGGCGTACCCATTAAAACGCATGTTGGAGGTAATTTGGTCCATGTGAGTTAAGCGGGGTCGTCTTCTGTAGTTTGTTCCTTAACACATGCCTTCTGAAATAGTAAGAAGCAGACCTGTGTGTCTTATAAAACTCTCCTTACCATTCATCGTTTACTTAGAGTAAAAACTTTACTTCATGATTGCCGGTCTCGGAATAATCATTCCATCATCAGGTCAAATGCAGACAGGGTGTCTTATATTATAGCCAATTCATTTGGCTTGCTATTGTATTACTTCATTTAATAAGCATCTAGACTCCTCAGCTCTGCTTTATACCTTTTTGTTCCCTAGATGTTCCGACTAATGAATCCCTAACATGTGCCTGTAGCACCACATCTCAAACGTCTCCAGCCACCCTAGTTCTGTTATCTATACGTTACATATCGCGCACTCCTTTCAACAACGTCAAATATCAAAAAAACTTGATTTTTCAGTAGATCGTTTTTAAAGTTTAATAATATAATGAAATGTTTTAAAAATAAATACATATTAAGCCACTTATTGATTTTTTTTATTGTGCAACAGATCTTTTGAGATAAAACATGAAGGTATTTTCTCCATTTGAAAAATATTTAGTATATTTAAAAGTATAATTAAACAATACCTTTTCTTCAAAATGCAAAAACAACACTTTCTGCCCAATAGCGGGTAAATATTCAGTTAAAAATGTGCCGCTTTTTTTGGGATATAGTAAATTTTCTAGGCATTTCGAAAACATGCACAACTGAAAATTTTAAATTTTTGATATTTGACTTTGTTGAAAGGAGTGAGCGATATGTACATGTATTACAACCAAGAAAAAACATTGTCAGCATGTTTTATTTCATGTAATTTGTATTTTGATTTGTAGTAAATGAATGTAATAAAGTGGATAAATAGTCTATAAAACGTTAACGTTGCTACTATAATGATGATACGGCAGTAAAACACATCTACATTATTAAATATAACGATCGATAATACGATATTTGTGTTATTCAATAATTTCCAAATGTGATACAATTGTAGGAAATAATATTGTTTGGGTTGTTACAATGTACGCACAATAAAATTCCTATAATAATGGGATTATAACAGAGATAATCGTTTTACTGCAATGGATTCCAGTGCCTTCCATATCATATCAAAAAACAGCTTGAATTTTAGTATCGCATTTTCTGGTTTTCGTAATTTTAAATTAAAATTTTCATACGTATTTAAAAATTGCATGTATTGTTTACATATGGTTGTTTAAAACAATGTAGATAACTGTGAGAGTTAGTAGCAAACTTAAAATAATTCGCGAAAATTTAGTATTGCATTTAAATTGAAAGTTTATTATCTTAAGTAAGTTTTTTTTGTATATCTAAGAACTACATTGGATTACTATGGGGTTCAATTAAATGGTATAATGGTGAATGTTGCATGTATGTAAAATGATCACTTAACACATGGATTACCGACCCGAAAAGCTGGATTTCATGAGAAAACTAAACTTAACATTTTCGAAAAATTTTGTTTAGCTGTGCTTCAACTTTTTAAAGTGAATCATGATTTTTAATATTATCTAAGTAGGTTTAACATAACGTTAATATTTAACACGCGGTAACGCGTGATCGGCCATCGACTGATGGGCCGGATCACGCGTATATGCATGACCGGCAATCAACGTGTTAACCAGCCTATGACCAGACCATAATCCCTGTAAAAACTTCCATTTTGTTCTTCATCTATATTGAGATGTCAAAAAAGTGGAGAAAAACCCTAGAAAAATTGTTAACAAGTATTTGGACTCACATAAAATGTTAGTAAATTAATCATTATGAAAATGCAGAATTCCTCAAATGCAGTGCACTATGCACCATGAGGTGCACAAAAAGGTCAGAAAGGAGGTTACAATTATATTGTGCTATTTTATGCTAAAGTTTAAAAATCATCATGGAATTTCTTCGTCTGATGCTACTGTAAACAGCGAATCATTGTAACTACTCAGTCAAGTCTTACATACTCGTACAATATGAAAATACGACTTCTCCCTTTATTTCGGATACCTTCAACTTTGTTTCGTAATATAATATTATTATTTTGTATTTCTCTCCCCTCATATAATGCCCAAAGTACTTTAGCTCACTTTTCTTTATAGTGTCTATAACTTCTCTCTCTTGTTTTATAAATTATTGTGTTGTATTGCGATAACATCGCGATAGAAGGCATCTGTGTTTGTATTATCTTCTTGCTAAATATATTAACTTCCTTAATATATTTTGCAGCATGGCTTCGTATTCATTATCTAGGAGGCACTGAATGAATACAATTTCAAATATATCTTACTCATCCTCTCGTTGTACTTGTTGTTGTTTATGTTAAGTGTCTTTTTATCGGCATTTTTCAAATGAAGACGAAAAGCAATTATGGTGCTGTACTAAATTTTTAATACTCAACCTACTTTTTTGAGAACACCAGAATACTTACATAAATTTTGAAAATTTGAAAAAAAAATCATTAAAAAAAATAATAATAGAGAAATATTTGTGTTTTTATTATTTACACAAATATTTCAATTTCATACTATTTACAACATTTTGAGTGTGTCCAAATACTTGTTCACAAAATCTGGATTATCTCCAATTACAGGAGTTATTTTCATATTATTTTTTGACATCTCATCAAAGATGAAGAAGAATATGGAAGTCTGGGAATTTACGGGGCTTACGACCGTCATAGGCTGGTTTAAGTGATCACTTTACACACGTGTAACATTCACCAATTCTACCCATTATTGACAACCACACTACTCAAATTCTTGGAAGTTCTATATATATGAACCAATTTAGAAACTTTGTTCTTGAATCACTAGAACTTCACTAGAGACATCTATTGGTGAGATGTAAAGAAGCTTTTTTATTAAGCAGAAACTCTTATATTAGTATTTATGTGAGCCTATGCGGCTCATTATTAGAAATAGGTATCAAATTGTGGTAGAGTGGGTTCGAACCAAGAAACTCTGACTACATAGTCCGCGACACTAACCACGGAACCACAACCCGATAAAACTTTACTGTCGAACATATATTCCACTTTTTCTAAAAAGGTGTTTTCACGCGTGATTCGATACATTGTCATCATTTTCTTTGCGATTTTAAATTAACATTTATTATTGAACCGTTTATTGTTTCAGCATTAACTTTGTGGTAAGACATGTTACAATGATTAAAAAAAACACTTGTTTTAAACCACTTGAGTTTTATTAAAGACTACATGTTTCAGAAGTTAAACTTCCATCATTCAGGTCTGTATAATAAAATGCTATTATACAGACCTGAATGATGGAAGTTTAACTTCTGAAACATGTAGTCTTTAATAAAACTCAAGTGGTATAAAACAAGTGTTTTCTTTAATCATTGTATTATTGAACCATATTCTCACCCATGCCGTGTGGTACAAAGGGCACCGCATCAGACACACATACATTCAAACATGTATATGTATTCAATTCAATTCAATTCAATTTATTCAATAATTAATATATACATTACAAACAAACATTTAAGGCGTATACATTAAAAAAACAAATTAAAAATTACACAAGAAGACTCTTGTTAAATGTGTAGAAGAATCTCGCTTCGGAAAACTCCTTCGGACACATGGAACAGATCAATATCCAATGTGATATTGTTCAACATAGCGGTAGCTCTTCCTACAGGCATAACCATCGGCAGGTTGGTCCTGTGTATAGGAATCTGAAACAATCTATGCCGACGCTGTCTTAGGTAACTATCGGGAACATACAGACCAATGCTCTGGATAATTTCAGGATTATCGATCATACCGCGCAACAATCGATAAAAATGCGTAATCAAATACGCATTCCTTCTAGTCTCTAAACTATTGTAGCCAAGCATACCCTGGAGAAACTGGGTCGGGTAGAGCCAAGGATGTATACGTAAATCATCCCTAAAAATCTAGTATCTGATGAATTTTGACTGGCATCGTGGTGTAGTTGGATAGGAACTGGTTAAGAGGGTTTGATTCCCTCCAATTGTAAAATATTTTCAAGAAAGATTTATTTTCGATTGGTCTGGGTGTTGTATTAAAATTTTTACATTTACCCTCGTTATCCTTACTATCCTAGCTTCAAAAATAACTCCTTATAAAAGATTTTCACGGATTATTGAATTAAAGTAACATGGTAAATATCACATAAAATAGTGTTATTTACCAAGTAAAACTTACATTAAAAATGAATAGACATTTTTACAAAGTGACTGCTGAAAAAAATAATGGAAATTTTCATGAAAATATATTTTGAAACTAATTTACTTAGACGCTCATGATAATTTCCCCCACAAAAAAGAAAAAGAAAATATTTTAAAAGAATTTGGTTTTCTGTCGATTTAACACCCCCTTTTGATTTTTAATAATTTGATCTAGATGCTTCATGCACCGCATCAAAGCATTTAAATAATCACCCCACCAAAGCATTGTCTGCAACCCACTCAAAGGTAAAGTTCGTTTCGGTATGGGAAATCGTAAACAGTTTGTCTCTGCTCCGAGTCTCATTGTAAAATTGATGGATACTTGTACTTGCATTCAATGCGCGCACAGGGTGAATAAAATACATTTTACTCTTTATGACTAAACATAGTGGTTCTTTATGTCTAGTGTGGTAATAATTTACATACGTGGTAGTACGTACTATATCTGAACGCTTACATGCCAGTTAACGTCATAATGTTTTGTGTGCGCTGTAAAGAGAACAAAGAAAGTTTAATACATACGTATTAAAGAGTTATAAAATACTCACTATGCTTAAAAAATATATATAAATATGTATTGAATAATTCATAAAGCTTTATTTAATAACTAACCATCACGCCACTTCCCAGCATGGGTAGGCAGAGAAAACAGAACGCCACACCAATCTGTCTTTGCATACAATCTTCGCCTCTTCCACATTCATTGATCTTCTAATACAAACGTAACATTATCAATATCCTTTTTCACCCATTTGATTCACATGACCAAATTATCCCAACACACCTTTCTTAATTTTATCGATAGTGCTTATTTCGTTCTTGCCTTGGATTCTTTCCTTATTTTCATTCATTTTTTCTTTTGCCACACATTCGTCTGAGAGAATGCATTTCAACTGCATTCAGTCTACTTTTAATGTTCACTTCTATGTATTAGGGTTAGAACCAATACTGCATTGCTTATTGCCATTTATTTGTTTGTTAAACATAGTGTATACAATTCTCAAAAATCTTTATTATCGATTCCCATTATTCATAAAATCCTTAAAAAAAACTATTCATAAAAGAGGTATTGATTAGAAAATGGATGTGAGTAGATTTGAAATACACCATGCCTTTGGCTAGGTCATATTGTCACCATATTTATCGATTCAATTCTTTAAAACAGTATAATATTTTTTTTTACATTGGGATGTATTAGCAGATTTGAATACTCGAATACTGCCTTTGTTGACTGTATTTATTTTACAAATTTTGTGGTACAGATCGATTTATTATTTGTAAGGCTAACAAACAAAGCGAAACGCAATATTTTCAAAACAACAGTTACCTTGCCCCTTTTGAGGTAAAATGTTGACTTATGGTCCTTGTCCAAGTGTGAATTTGATGTCATTAGTTTTGTTTCTGTTTGAAGGTCATCGTATTGTCAACGGTCCTTTCTTGCTAATAAAGTCTAGTCTGTGTACATTAAACGTAAACGTCCTTGTGCTCCTATCCGGCCAACGTACACCCGTGACGCTTTATCTGGAAATGTTTTTGAGACATATCTCATCGTTATTTCAGATGAATGATCCCTTTTTTCCTTGTCCAATCAAATAAAATAAACCATTCATCCATAAAAATTTACGTCAGAATGCGAAAAATATAAAAAAGAGATTCATCTCAAGTCCCATGATAAAAATCCAATACCTCTAAATCTTTGTCAAAAAATTAGTGAAAATCTACAAAAATTTCAATCTATTCTATGTCAGCACGCTCAGCTATCGTTCTGGAGGTCCTGGGTTCGATTCCCAAGGGGCAATATATGTGATTTTTTTCACTCAAATATTTATTCCATATTACCCTGGACTGATACCTGAAACGTATGGCTGATCACCTTTTTTTCGTGTATTAGCGATCAAGATAACACTGCATTTATGTGATGCAGTGCCTTATGCACCATTGGGGTGTGAATAAGGGGTTTGAAGAAAATGTAGATTCTATAGTATGAAGTTATTGAATGGGGTAGTACGAATGGTGTTAGTTAGTTAGGTTAGGTTAGGAGTATAAATAGTCGGTGGGTATTTGTGAAGAGATGCATGAACGTGGAAAAGGCAAAGAATGTTTGCAAAGACAGAGTAGTGTGGCGTTCTACTCTCTCAGCCTACTCCTGTGGTGAAAAAGCGTGATGGTAAGTTAGTTAGTTTTATACTTGAAGTCCTCAGACAAATTTCCAGAGAGAAAATATTTAACACATTACATTGACAGTACAACAACTATACGCTCAAAATTGTTCTTAATAACTCAAACAAATTAAAAGAACATAACTCTTCTCTATTTTCTTGGTGAAGACCTTCTGGTCTGCTTTTGAGAAGGATTAAAGACACCTGCGATGTCAATTTTCAGCTACCAATCACGAGATGGATTGATCTCTTTGGTGGTCTGCCCAGGAGTCATCTACTTTGGAGTTAGCCATGTAATGTCATGTGGAGAAGTCTGTATGGGTCCATTACCATTATCTTTAGACAAAATACCATATGAAAACATACATGGAACCACAAGAATAAATTCAGACAACATTGAAAATATCAAACATGATTGCTGAAACGATCTTCCAATATTATCCGATAATGCTGTACAACTCGCTTTCATTAATAATGAACAATTGTATGAAAGCTAATGATTGGATAATGATGGTAGGTTGATTTGAAATCGATCGTATCATTTGACTATCATTCATGTTTGTTTGACTAATGATACTCAAATAACTAAAAGATAAAAATGTATAATATACCCTAGGCATTGGAAAACCTAGTGAGGAAATTGTCAATCAGATATTTTTTATGTGTCTGATGAAAAATAACTAAAACAAAACGCTTTTTGACCTACAACGGATATCAAACAAATCAATGGTTATAATTTAGTTTATACATGTATGAATTCAGGATGAAAAATATTTCAGGTAGGTACACTACATTTAAAAAAAAGCTTCATGGATGACATCTATGGATAAAAATTGTGAATTGAACAGGCACTGTTATTTATGCATTTTACATACCGTAGAACGGGGCTATTTGAACTTTGATGTGTTGCTTGAGTCTAGTACAAAAAAATATTTAGATCGTGGTATCGATCAAAGTATCGTGATAATAAGTGTCACCTGTCAGGGAAACAATGAATCATGTCGATACGTTCATTATTGTAGACCAAATACAGAATTATTATTTTTTTGTTCTGGGCTCAAGTAACACATCAAAGTTCAAGTAGCCTCGCTCTACGGTTCTACTACAATAGATAAATCATTACTGGTAAAGATCAGTAGAGGTAGGTAAAATATGAAAACATTACTTACAATTTGTTGTACTACTTTTATATAAAGGCCACATTTTCACCGAAAATATAATGAGTAAGATTATTCTTATCATTCATTGTTGATTTTGTGTAACACTACTTTTAAAATAAGTACTTCGTGGCTTCCGGTTTCAGAATAATCATTCCATCATCAGGTCAAATGTAGATTAATATGAAATTGTTACGGTCTTGCATTTATACATAAAAAAATATTATATTATGAATAAAAAGTAGTATTACACAAAGTGAACGATAAATGATAAGGAGATTGTTGTATTACCATACCACAAAGTTAACCATGTTTTTGAAAACAAAATATATTATGAGTGTGTTTAAATCTTAATTACTACTACTACTACTACTACAGTTTCCCCGCAGGGGTAGGCAGAGAGGATGGAACGCCACACTCTTCTGTCCTGACATACACTCCTCGCCTCCTTCACATCCATACATCTAGTCATACATGCCCTCCGATTACAATCTTTATTAATTAATTTATTTATAGTTTTCACCTTACTTATGCCCGACTACTAGAATATTCACTGAAAGCTTCCTTGACATCCATATTCCCGTCTCAATAAACTTCTACATCTTTAATATATTAATAGATTAAAAACCAATATTTTTAAATTTTCAACTTTATTTTTATTTGACCAGCGACCGGGTTTCGTCGTTACCGACATCATCAGATGTCGGTAACGACGAAACCCGGTCGCTGGTCAAATAAAAATAATGTGGAAAAGCTCAAAATATTGGTTTTAATCTGATAATATATTAAAAATGCAATTCCATCACGAAGTGTCAGTAGATAATATAATTCTACATCTCTGTTTAGAAATGAAAACAAATTTGAAACATAATACACAAATATTTGTATAAACTGAACATTTTGCTTTAGATGTTTATTTACGAAGAAAATGAAGAATAAATGATTTCGAATATATTTACATATTAAATTAAAATGATTAAAGAAAACACTTTGTTTTTTGCCACTTGAGTTTTATTATAGACTACATGTTTCAGAAGTTAAACTTCCATCATTCAGGTCTGTATAATAACTAAAATATAAAATATAAAATTGTTCTATAAATAAGGAGAGGGGAAAGTAAGGGGAAGGGGTTAGTCAAGGAACGGAGTTTGAACATTATAGAACAATTTTATATTTTATATTTTAGTTATTATACAGACCTGAATGATGGAAGTTTAACTTCTAAAACATGTTGTCTATAATAAAACTCAAGTGGTAAAAAACGAAGTGTTTTCTTTAATCATTGTAACATGTCTTACCACAAAGTTAATGCCGAAACAATAAATAAAATATTAAATTAAATATTTAAAAAAATACATCTAAAACTCATAAAATGTTGATGAGTTATAGATATACTATTTCACAATGAATATGGTACCTTTTTATTTGAACCAACTCATCTTGTCTACCCTCCATATTAATTTTAAATCAAATAAGCCATAGTGAATGCTATCCGATTTTTTTGTCCTTGTTTTTCAAAGACGATTTTAAATTAATATCTTCGGTTACATTTGTTTGTAAAATTACGTATAAAAAATATATATCTAAAACCCATCAAATGCTGATTTCACATTGTGGATATGGTGCCTTTTCATTTGCACCAAATCGTCCAGTTTACCCTCCGTATCAATGTGAAATCAAATAATCCATAATGAATGCCATCCGAATTTTCATGAATTTCTCGCTAAAAAGGGTTTGTTTGTCAAATTGTTCGCTAATTTTTAACCGACGGATAACGCAATCAAAATTATGTTGATCCTCACCGGCTTTGCGGTTAAACTGACACCGAGCAAATAGGGCTAAATGTGTAAATACTTTTTAGGCGAAACGATATCCCCGATTCGAGAGCAGAGGTCACGTGAGAGTAAAATTTGTAAAAAACGTTTCGTTTGACTTTTCTTTCGGGATCGTCAACTGATGGTCAGCGAACGTGAAAAAAGTATTTTCATATTATATAACTCACTATTAAATAACTCACTAGATCCATGAAAATACATTTTGAGATCTGAACTTCCGTATTTTCAATCAAATAAATAAATTTTAGGATTAAACTGATAACTCGGCGTAGATGAGGTAGTCTGGGCATTTACAAGCACTTTTAAATATTAAATCAAACACTGTTGTTTTGAATTTACAAGGTTGTTTTTTTATCGTTAAAAAAACACATAAAAACAATTTTATGACAATTATTTCGCCTAGTTATGGCATTTACAAATTAATGTAAATAGTAGTAAATACAAACTTAAAGTAATAAATACAAACTAGTAATATTAGTAAATACAAACCCATACCTTAAAAAAATATTTAGTGTACACCGTGAGGTAAATTTTACTAAAATATGACTCTTACTGTTATTCCCTAAGTAAAATTTTAATAAAAAAATTAAAAAAAAAGTTTTTTTACCCCTGTCTTGCTTGATTGGCTGCAAAATCTCGCGTCAGCCATGCGTGAAAATAATTGCGATTCCTTTGTACAGTGTACAGTCGTCGGCCGGCGTGGAGGGGACATTTCTAAATAAACTTTTACATAGTTCAGGTGAACGCTTCGAGCGGAGGCTGACATCTTTTGATGCGAGCCAGAACCAAACGGTGCTTTGCGCTACCCTCCCCCTAATGAACTTAAATAAAGTTTCACGCTCCGTAATTGGAGTCTTTGCTGAACAACACGCGTTGTGGAGTGGAGGACGGAGATTTCTGCCTGCGAATTCTAAAGAAAAGTCACTCAAATTGGTTCTAAGAGTTGAATAAATGTGTAATATGTAAAGCTCTTTACTTTCGCTGTAAACTTTTATACCTCCTCGAAATGAGACAAACAGAGAGAAATCTTTTTTGTTTCTTGATTACAATCGCTTATTTTAAAAAAAATTGACATGAATTCCTCTTCGAATTGATTTTGAATCTTTCGGTTTTAATCAATTGTGTGAAGAAAAAAAGAAAATATAATTAGAAAAAGAATAAGAAGGTGTGTTGAGATGGTTTGGACATGTAGAATGAATGAGTGAGGAAAGAACGGTAAAACAAATTTATGAGGCGAATGTAAGTGGAAAAAGAACCCAGAAAAACATGGCACGATCAGGTATGCCAAATACTTGAAAGTGGTCAGGTTAGGAGTCGTAACAATCGGCGGGTATGTATGAGGAGATGTATGAACGTGGAAGAGGCGAAGAATGTTTGCAAAGACAGAGTGGTGTGGGGTTCTGTTCTCTCTGCCTACCCCTGCGGAGAAGCGGCGTGATGGTTAGTTAGTTAGTTAGTTATAAGAAGATAGAAAAAAACATACTAGGTGAGTATAAACGGTTCCGGAAAAATGGTTTTCAGCGAGACACGTTTGTTAAAGTAGCCCCAATATCATCAAAAATATGAAAAACATAATTTTAGAAAAGGTAGATGATTTCGTAAAATTGGGAAGGAGTTTTCTAGGGATGGAAAGCTTGATAAACGTAAAGAAAAGATAGTGAATGCTAGGTGTAATGAAATTAGTTATAGCAAATAGTTATAAATAGAAGCAGAGAACGACCGACAAAGACTTGGCAAAGAGTTAGGTCACGTGAATCAAATGTTTGAAGAAAAAACAAAAAAAATGAGACGAATGTAGTTGAAAAAAGGAACAGGGGAGGACCGAGAAAAACATGGCATGATCAAGTATTTAAAATACTTGATAGTGGTCAGGTCAGGAGTCGAAATCCTGTTGTATTTATTTTCCTAAAATTTTGAAATATTTTTAAAATGATTTATGTAGTATAAAGTATGTCACATTTTGACGAAATTGTTATTTATAAAGAAAATAATTGGTAAATAAAATTAAAATGACAAATTTAAAGGGTTGTGTCTTGGGAACTAATTATTTATATAGCAATCTCTTCACATCAGGCGTAAGACTGCACAGCGAAGGGGATGTGTTGAAATATGTACGAAAACACATATGATCAAATATCACCCTGTTGCTGTCCCAAGATTCATAAGCCCAAACGTCTAAATCAAGCCTCTCCTCTTCCAACGATGCACTAAAGCATTTAACGAGGCAATTTGTTCGCCAAACTTCCGAACGAGTCAAGCAGTGTGTAATGGAATATTTGATATCAAAACAACACAAAACGTATGATGGTGCCGGGCACTACTTTATGTACATGGTAATAGCGTTAGGGGTTTATACCCCATTCCGGAGATCCCCATAGCAGAAATAAGGGATGAGGGTCGTCCACGGTCTTGGGGCAACTCTATCTCGTGGAAGGAGGCTGGAGGTGAGCGTTGAATAAAAAAAGGTCCCGTTTACATTAGTAACAATATGTCTCATTATTACGCTTTTGATACGTTTTTTCATACTTAAGAAACTTGTGAGTACTTTTGAACAATTTATTCTCAAACATAATATGTTAGAGTACCATTCAATGAATCGCTCTAAAAAATATATTACTTTGTAAATATCACTATTTCTTAAAATATATTGTGACACGTGTCTCGATGTATTCCACATTATAGATATAACATCACGATAAATTTTCATATTATTTTTTTACATATTATTTTTTAACATCTCACCAAAGATGAAGAAGAATATGGAAGTCTGGGCATTTACTGTGATCACTTTACACACGTGTAACATTCACCAATTCTACCCATTATTGACAACCACACTACTCAAATTTTTGGATGCTCTATATACATATATGAACCAATTTAGAAACCTTGTTCTTGAATCACTAGAACTTCACTTGACACATCTATTGGTGAGATGTAAAGAAGCTTTTTACTAAGCAGAAACTCTTCTATTAGATTTTGTGAACAAGTATTTGGGCACACTCAAAATGTTGTACGATAAATTTTACCACAAGGCGACTGCCGACTCAATTATTGACCCTTAATTTTGGTCAATGTCAATCTGATATGGATGAAATTATAAAAGCTGATTCATTGATAATTTTAAAACTCAATTTTTCTTCCTTTATTCATGTAATAGATTTCCAATCTGAGGTCAAGAGTTTGATTTTTTACTCTTTTATAAGTTAATACTGAAAAAATATGTAGTAGATTATTCAAAACAATATACAGTACATGTTTTTCCAATAATTGATTCACTAGTCACTTTGTGGTAATATTAATATATTAAAATTTTAATTTGACCTAAAAACCTAACTAACCATTACACTGCTTTTCTGAGAGGTTAGACAGAGAGATTAGAATGCCTCATTTATCTGTCTTTGCAAACAATTTTCGCCTCTTCCAAATTCATGCATCTCATCATACACACCCTCCGATTTTAGCTTTCACATTCAGTTTTCGACCACTTTCAAGTATTTGAAATACTTGATCATGCCAAGTATTTTTCGCTCATCATAGTTTTCTATTACCAACCATATTCACCTCATAAATTTGATTTACTATTCTTGCTTCACTCATTTTATTCACATACCCAAATACACAACACACCTTTCATAATTTTGACGTTAATGTTTATCTCAGCCTTGCATTTTTTCTTAATACCACCATTCGAACATGTATCATACATCGTTTTGCCTCACATTCTTCTGAGAGATTACATTTCTACTACATTCAGTCTACTTCCATCCTTCTTTTCCCAACTTTATGCTTAACTTCCATACAACAATAAAAAATCTCTGATACTCGTATTAAATTAAGCGAAGCAGGCTACAGGATATATTTTGTTATTTTCAATTATAATAATATAGTGCGTTCTCGTATTACTGCTGGGGAAAGAGAAACAAAAGTCCCATTCGAGTTGCAATATCATCTTCTACTATGTAATCATATTTTAAATATTACATTCCGACGTGAGGAGCACTCGTTATGTTAACTGTAATAACTCGAGAGCACGGCTGTAAAAACCTACCCCTTTTAAAAATTCAAACACAAACAGGGTAATAAACAAGGAATTGTACCCTTTTTAAGCGAAATTTTCATTTATTATTTTAGTTAATCAAAACAAAAAGGTAATTCGTACAAAAGCCTTCCAGAAAATGTGAATATTTTTGCATGTCGAACCTGAGGATATAACCCAAAGGATTTTATGTTTTGTATATTAAAGCATTGTTTATGTACTTTGTGGTAAGATAATATAACACTCTCCTTATCATTCATCGTTTATTTTGAATAATACCACTTAAAATCTTTTTACGACTATCGGTTTGAAATAACCATTCGATCATCAGGTCAACTGCAGTCTATACTTGACCCAATCTAAAGGATTTATAAAAAAATGTATATTAAAACAATTTTAAACGTTATGGTATGGTACTTTCACAGTTTTCTTATCATTCATCGTTTACTTTGTGTGATACCACTAAAAAAACTCTACTTCACGATTGTCGGTTTTGGAATAACTATTTCATCATCAGGTCAACTTAAGTCTACAGTTGACCAAATCCAAAGGATTTTATATTTTGCATTTTCAAAGCATTGTTTACCATGTGGTATGGTTAATAATACTCTTCTTGTCATTCATCGCTAACTTCGTATACTACCACAGGTTTCAGAATAACTATTTCCTAATCAGGTCAACTCAAGTCTACCATTGAGGTGATAGTAAAATAGCTATTTCAAAACCGATAGTCGTGAAGTAGAGTTTTTAAGCGGTATTACAAAAAGTGAACGATGAAGGACAAATAAAGTGTTTAAAAGAATTCATGCTGGAGATTAAATTTTAGCTAATTCCTCTTTAAAATGTTTTAAAAAAAAAATCATCATATTTTTCACGATTAGAAAAAATGATATTTCAACACAGATGAAGAAGAACACGGAAGGTATAGAACATTTGCAAGGAAAAAGTGGCTTGACATCCTTCCCTAACCAAAAACTTCCACGCACTCCGTACACCATATGAAAATATGATTTAAAAAAATTAAATATTTAAAATTTAAAATATTTAAACATTAAAATATTTAAATTGAAAATTTGAATATTTAAAAATATTAATATGATTTAAAAAATTATTTAATTAAAAAAAATATTTTATCACCGTATTATTTGTTATTATTTATTATTATTATTTGTTGTTATTTAGCCTTCGTATAATTAACGATAAAAAAATATCGCATTGATACGATAAAGTTCACGTTGAACTATTGTAAACGGTGTAAATAAGTGTAATAAGAAGAACATTTTATCATTATTTTGTAGTTAACGTAAATAAAAAATTAAAGTAAATTTCAAAGAAAAAACCGAACAAATTTCATTAAAACTTTTTCTGATAATATTTGTTGTCGTATTTATTATTCGAGACGGTGTTTGTTTTTATTATGCAGAAATTAAAATGGAAATGAAAATAACGGTAACTTTTCCAAATTCGCTTACTGGAGAATTGAGCTCGCGAATACGAAATCCCATCAAATTTTAATAAAAGAGACATCTCATTAAAAATCGATGAACACGGAAAATAAACTCAGTTTTGTGTGAAAAGGCGCAAATAAGCCAGAAAGTTCTATGAACTTATTCTCAAGTTTGTCGATCGAAACTTTTCTTTTCGTTGAAATTTCAAGCCATGACTATGACAAACTTCTACGTGCAAGGCTTTAAGCTTTCTACTGCTATTACTTGATTGTAAGACATCATTTCAGGGGGATATTCAAGTTTTATGTACCACCTCTCAACTTTTATGGCTTATCATAAACGGGGAAATTTTATATTAGAAAGGTGACTCTGATATTAACACCATTCTTCACAAACATCAGGCGTTTGAATATGGTCAGTAAAAATAATAAAAAAATAAAAAGATGCTACTTTCTAAGACGATTCAATAAAAGGGGTTGAAATGTTATGGATATTCTTAAGGTATAAATTACTTAACATTTTTCTTCTCTGTCCTCTATCCGCGACATCTGGTGCATAGGGTATCCCATCTACTGGAAGTGGTGTTAACTTTATAGTTAATTTTATGAAGGGAATATGATTGACAAACTTCTACGTGCAAGGCTTTAAGCTTTCTACTGCTATTACTTGATTGTAAGACATCATTTCAGGGGGATATTCAAGTTTTATGTACCACCTCTCAACTTTTATGGCTTATCATAAACGGGGAAATTTTATATTAGAAAGGTGACTCTGATATTAACACCATTCTTCACAAACATCAGGCGTTTGAATATGGTCAGTAAAAATAATAAAAAAATAAAAAGATGCTACTTTCTAAGACGATTCAATAAAAGGGGTTGAAATGTTATGGATATTCTTAAGGTATAAATTACTTAACATTTTTCTTCTCTGTCCTCTATCCGCGACATCTGGTGCATAGGGTATCCCATCTACTGGAAGTGGTGTTAACTTTATAGTTAATTTTATGAAGGGAATATGATTAACTCCATGTTTAAGATTCTCCATATTCAAGAAATTTTATGTTTGCTGGACAGATAGGCGATATTTTGATCATATTTTTAACAAATTTGCGGATTTTTGCTTAAAATAAATTATTTTGTCAATAGAATCGTATCAAAACACCTATTTGAATTACATTTATTCGTGTCGCGAAATTGCGGTTCAATAACGGCAACATATTCCCGTTTCCACAAAGCGTGTTATTATTTTGACCAAATAATAAAAACTCGAGATACTGTGAATATGAATAGGACTCTTTACAAAATATATTGATTTTCGGGTCATAGTTATTGTAGTGACCGTCTCCGTAGTAAAGTGGTCAGCGCGTTTGGCTACCTTGATGAGATTGATGAGATGATAAGATTTTCATTTAATATTACCCTTAACTAGTCCTGAAGCAAAAGGCTGATAACTTAACACCTTCGTTTATTTAAGGATAAATAAAACACTGTTACTTAAATATAGTGCCTTATGCACCATTTGATTCAAAAGGGTTTATATGAAGAAGAATTAAGGGTGTGAAATACTCTAATTTTTATTGAGAGTTGAATAATGAAATATGTTTGGGGAAAACTAAACTAACTAACTAACCATCACGCCGCTTCCCCGCAGAGGTAGGCAGAGAGAATAGAGCGCCACACCACTCTGTCCTTGCAAACATTCTTCGCCTCTTCCACGTTCATGCATCTCCTCATACATACCCGCCGATTGTTACGACTCCTGACCATATTAAAAATATTTGGGGAAAACCATATTAATATTTATGGTAAATATCTTCAATTATCTTTCAAGGTTTATTCATATCATACTTTTTTTCGTAGGGGTAGACAGAGGTGATAAAATGCAAAAAGGCTTTTTCATTGTAAAGTTTTCTACATTCACACATCGCCTTTCGCATTTTCGTTTATTTTATTTCATTATCTATTAGTTTACAACATTTTGAGTGTGTCCAAATACTTGTTCACAAAATCTGGATTATCTCCAATTACAGGAGTTATTTTCATATTTGATGAGATGTCAAAAAATAATATGAAAATAACTCCTGTAATTGGAGATAATCCAGATTTTGTGAACAAGTATTTGGACACACTCAAAATGTTGTAAATAAATTATCTGGTCAAATTATAAGCTTAATAATAAAAATGAAAATGGTATTTTCTGGCGTTTCTCATGTGTGTGATTATAATACAGGATTCGGGTCTCACATACTAATATAAGAGTTTCTGCTTAATAAAAAGCTTCTTTACATCTCACCAATAGATGTCTCTAGTGAAGTTCTAGTGATTCATGAACAAGGTTTCTAAATTGGTTCATATATATAGAACTTCCAAGAATTTGAGTAGTGTGGTTGTCAATAATGGGTAGAATTGGTGAATGTTACACGTGTGTAAAGTGATCACTTAAACCAGCCTATGACGGTCGTAAGCCCCGTAAATGCCCAGACTTCCATATTCTTCTTCGTCTTTGATGAGATGTCAAAAAATAATATCTATTAGATTAATTAGTTTGCGCTAAGTATTACAATACATTGATTCAACATAATTTATTAATGAGACTCGAATCAATATTAAGTATCTTTTATTTTTAATTTTTTTAAACCCTTATCTGCACCCAATGGTGCATAGGGGACTGCGTCATATAAACGCAGTGTTATCTTGATCGTTTACACATGAAGGAAAGGTGATCAGCCTTCCGCTTCAGGTACCAGTCCAGGGTAATATTGAATAAATATTGCAGTGAAAAAATCACTTATATTTATTTTACCCCCCTTGGGAATCGAACCCGGGACCTCCAGAACGGTAGCCGAGCGTGCTGACCATTACACTACGGAGGCGGACAAAATATATCTATTCCTTAATATTGTAGGTAATAATTAATGTTAGATGTTCTTTAGAATTGTAAAATGAAAAAAAAATCCTAAATATATTTGATGATTCAATTCTTACTCAAAATTAGCTCATTCCTTTCTTCTGTTCGATGCTGATTGGTCTAAAAATAATAAAATCACAATTTTAAGAGATATTTCAGCTTGGCAATTTTTCATTTTTTTTATTATTCATAAAAGTTGAACGCAAAGGGTTTCGTAAAATGGGTGTTTACTCTGACACGCGTTTTGATCATTAAGACAGTCTTAGGTTCGGGAAACTCAAAATAAAGCTGCTCCATTATCTCCGCTTTTGTTTCATCCTCACGAAGGTATATTATTTCTTTCAGATCAATCAGCTATTCAGCTGTTTCCTCAAAAACGTAAAATGATTTATTTTTATTTTCCTACACTAACGAGCTTTCGTCGAATGTTTAAATGGTTTATTTACTGGGAAAAATAATGAAAGGATATTTTGAATAATGTTATACTGCTGTTACGACTGCCAACACGTCATTTCTCTACAATAGTACGAAAAGAGGATGAAACGCCATACTTATCTGTGCTGACATACATTTTTTGCCTCCTTCGTATTCATACATCTTATCATTCATGGCCTCTGGTTACGTAAATTTTTGACACGACTTTATTTTAGGTTCTGATTGATTTGATCGTAAAAAGTGTTTTTTGACTCTCCTCGTCCTGTTTTCATAATTAAATTTGACAAATAAAGTTTTATAATCATTTTCTCATTATCCATTTGCTCCACATGTCCATACTTTGATTTACATTTCTAAATCTTTTCAAATATCCCTTGTTCAAATAATTTACTTTTTTAATTTATTATTAGATTAAAACCAATATTTTTAGCTTTTCCACTTTTTTATTTGACCAGCGACCGGGTTTCGTCGTTACCGACATCATCAGACTGGTCTGATGATGTCGGTAACGACGAAACCCGGTCGCTGGTCAAATAAAAAAGTGGAAAAGCTAAAAATATTGGTTTTAATCTAATAATAAATTAAAAAATGCAATTCCATCACGAAGTGTCAGTGGATAATATAAATCTATCAAATAATTTACGTTTGGTTACGGAAAAAGTAAGATTTTAATTCAGATCCCTTTATAAATCTAACACTTATAACTGATTCTGTGATTTGAAAATGAATAAACATACAAATGAGGATATTTTTGTCACAAGAAGTAATAAAAAAAGCGTTATGCCAAGGTGAATTTGTGGATATAATTATTTTTTAAAAGATAACTAAAAAGCAAAAATAGATCTTTTAGGCAGCAGAACAAGCCTTAAGAGAACAGAGGGCTGGAAAGTAGACAGTATATTTTTATTTCTCTCATCTTTATATGAGGGACATTTTGAAAATATCTGTTCATACGTTAGCGAGAAATTTTGCCTGGCGGCGCTACATCAAAAAGTTTGGGAATCTGTGGTTTGAATGATAAAGCAGAATTAATAAAAAGTGCTTTCTATTTTATACCTAATAATCCCACTTTTTAAATCTACACAAAAATAGAAAATTTAATATAAAAGGAAACTTGAAACATTTATTATTTTTAGCAGAAAAGCTTTATTTATTGTATCACGAGAAATAGTTATAAAAACTATTGCGTACCTACTTATAAATTTATGAAAACTTTTGAAAACAAAAAAGCACGAACAAGATTCCGAAAGACTCACGCAACCAGTATACCACGATTTATTTCACGAGACGAATTTCAAATATATTTATTCTATTTTAATATTTTGAGCAGGTGAGATACATAAACAAGGTTTTTATTTATTTAATACATAATTTAATAATCAGACACTGGATTATTCACCCAATGGATCACATATCAATATAACAGGTGTCTTAACTTGAGATCAAACATCAATAGTTTTCATTAATTGTGTAATTAACTACATTGTGGTAAAATCTATCCATTTTCAATTATTTTTTAAAAGAGTAAATACCACTATTTCTTAAACTCTACTGTGACACGTGTTTCAATGCATTCCGCATCATTTACAATCACGGTGTTTGAAAATGATGCGGAATGCATTGAAACACGTGTCGCAGTAGATTTTAAGAAATAGTGGTATTTACTTAGTAAACCATTAGTTAAAAATTAATAGTTTTTTTTCTACAAATGCTGATGGAAGTCTGACCTTGCATTTGGATGGTTTAAGTAATTATTTTATTCTTTTGTGTTACGTTTGACCATTTTTCTTATTAAGTTGAGATACCCATGGTATTGATACGTTATCAGTAGGGTAAGTTATAGTAAAATTCTTCTTCTAACCCAATGGTACATAGGGCACTGCATTTTGTTATTTTGATCGTTACCCAAATAATGCAAGGTGATCACTTTTCCGCTTCAGGGTACCAGTCCAGGATAATATTAAAAAAATATTAGAGTGTGAAATCATTAATATTTTTTTTCACCTCCACCTGGACATCGAATCCGGGACCTCCGGTGCGGTATCTAAACACGCTAACCATTACACCAAGGAGGCAGATACTAGTAGAATATAAAATAATAATTTGTTGATAATCAACAGTCAAATAAAAGTACATTTTTTCCGTTTCTCTGTCCTATACATGAGATGTTTTTTTTTTGAGGATAACGAAAGTCTAAGGATCCCAATGCTTACAACCTCTCATGTCGCTGGTGGCATCATTTTATAGACTTGAGTAAAGTGCCAATATGTATATTTAATAATAGGCAGCATGGTGAACGTTACACAAGTGTATAAAGTAATCACTTAAGCCAGATATATTTTTAATTTTTTTTTAGATAATTTATACAGCGCCCCTTTCGTGAGAAACATCATTAAGGTCATAAGCCTTCGGAGGCTCGGATTTCCATCATCTTTCATAAAAAACATTTATATGTCATGTCACCTAGAAAGATTAGTTATTTATTTTTTTTATATAATTATGGTAAATATGAAATAATGAAAATTGTAAATGTTTTTCAATCAAGACGTTTAATAATATTAATT
Organism: Brachycentrus maculatus; assembly: GCF_059751285.1. Lineage (NCBI taxonomy): Eukaryota > Metazoa > Arthropoda > Insecta > Trichoptera > Brachycentridae > Brachycentrus > Brachycentrus maculatus. Next base: position 91,169 of record NW_028281519.1, on the reverse strand, counting down.
CATTTTCGTGAAAAATTCTTTACTACAATTTGTTCACAATTTCTTATACGGAGTGAAAATATTAAAATAAGAAATCAAAATAACTTTTTTGACCGTTTCCCAAGGGATTGGCTATTAGGGGTTGAAACTTATTTTTATTTTCACTGAAAGCCTAAAATATTTATTCAGGTCAGATATCAAATGTCGCCGAACTTAAAAAAGGTGGAAATGTCATACATAGTTTAGTATTTCAAACAATATGTTACATAATCGGCACTGGGAAAACGGAGACCACGTTTTTTTGGGTATTTCTCATGCATATATGAAAATATTAATAATTGACAACATTTTTGTTATGTCTAAATCCTTGCTCACAAATCTGGGGTTCTCAATTTAGTAGTTATTTTTATGTTTTGACACCTCAACATAGATGAAGAAGAGTTTGGAAGTCTAGGTATTTATGGGACTTATTTATGGGACAATCTGTCATATGTCAGAGTTATCACTTTATACATATGTAATATTTACCATTCTACGTACGATTGAGAGCACACTACACAAAGATTTTTTTAAAGGTTTTTAGTTTTAATATATATATATATATATATATATATATATATATATATATATATATATATATATATATATATATATATATATATATATATATATATATATATATATATATATCTATATATATATATATATATATATATAAATATATATATATATATATATATATATATATATATATATATATATATATATATATATATATATATATATATATATATATGTATATATATATATATATATATATATATATATATATATATATATAAATATATATGTATATATATATATATATATGTATATATATATATATTATATATATATATATTATATATATATATATATATATATATATATATATATATATATATATATATATATATATATATATATATATATATATATATATATATATATATATATATATATATATATATATATATATATATATATATATATATATATATATATATATATATATATATATATATATATATATTTATATATATATATATATATATATATATATATAATATATATATATATATATATATATATATATATAATATATATATATATATATATATATATATATATATATATATATATATATATATATATATATATATATATATATATATATATATATATATATATATATATATATATATATATATATATATACATGTCCCTGGAGTAACTCCTGAAAGTTGTTCCTTAGTTATCTCTTGAAATAAACAAGGTATTATTTTTACAAAAAACAAAACAACAATGAAAGTTTTAAACCCTCTTCAATCATACTCTCAAACATCCCTTATACGAAACAAAGCCTATGGGACTTGTTCTTTGGAAGGATTCTATGATTGATTTTATCGGTGAGGCTTTTTGCATCCTTTGAGTTCAGAAACAGGGAATATATAGATAACATATTTATAACTTTTTTTATATTGAATGATCGTTGCAATAATATATTATTAAGTAGTATAAATTTACATATACAATATAAACGTATATATTTTTTAACATTCAAGAAATCAAATAAGACAATAGTTTGCGTATGTGAAGAGAATATAACCCTCCTGACTCCCAAATATTGCATTGCACGGGCAACAACAAGGTAGACGACTCGCAGCAGACCACCAAAGAGATGGGTTGACGCTGGGAATCGACACAACCACACCAATTAAAACTTTTAAAGAGTATGACACAGATTTGTGTATTTTATCGAAAAAAATGGCGACAAAACAGTTTTTATGAGAAAAATTTGTTCCCCATAAAAAGTAAAGTTAAAATAAAACGCGTATTTTTTAAATTCTACCTGTGTGATTTTGATTTTGAAGTATTACTATAAATATTATTAAAAAAACTGAATCAAATTGCTTGAATGATTATCAATTCAACGACTGAAACGATGTTCTAGAAGGATTTCAAATTTACCCTTAAGGTTTGGGTAGGTTAACTGGTTCACTTATAACTAGGAAACTTATTCGGCTGGAAAACGGTTAAATAAATAATTACAGTGCTAATATTATCGTTTAGTTTCTAAGATCAATGAAATATTATATCGAAAGTTGTAAGTACAGCATCCATTTCAATTAACAATTGTCTAGTAATGTTCATGCTTGTATCTCGTATGTACGGTACATGTACATGGTCGCAGTAATTTCCCCAAGGAATTGTGTCTAATAATTAATTACATCGTAGACTAATAATTTCAAGATATGTGTAATGAATTACAAGAGAACACGTTGGGAGAGAAAATTGCTCTCTAAATACATTAGAATTCTGGAGTCCTTTTTGATTTTTATTGCCTACGAGATGTACCCGTCCTAGCGTTGCTGTGACTTAGTCTGGTAAAAAGAAAATGAAGAAAAGAGACACCACAAATTTGTAATATGTTTCATTTAAAATATTATTTTTTGACATCTCATCAAAGATGAAGAAGAATATGGAAGTCTGGGCATTTACGGGGCTGACGACCGTCATAGGCTGGTTTAAATGATCACTTTACACACGTGTAACATCCACCAATTCTACCCATTACTGACAACCACACTACTCAAATTCTTGGCAGTTCTGTATATATGAACCAATTTAGAAACCTTGTTCTTGAATCACTAGAACTTCACTAGAGACATCTATTGGTGAGATGTAAAGAAGCTTTTTACTAAGCAGAAACTCTTATATTAGTATGTGAGGTCCGAGTCCTGGATTATAATCACACACATGAGAAACGCCAGAAAATATCATTTTCATTTTTATAGTTTAAGCTTATAATTTGACCAGACAATTTATATATAACATTTTGAGTGTGCCCAAATACTTGTTCACAAAATCTGAATTATCTCCAATTACAGGAGTTATTTTCATTTAAAATATTTAAAAAAAAACTTATGAAAAAATAATGACAGATAAGCTCTATAAATGCTCAGACTAAAAATCCATATTCATTGCTTTCACTTTTGATTTAAGACAGTTCTTTAAATCAACACTGCATTGGTAGGTATGGATAGAAAAAAAATTTTTGAGAAAAAAATTCACAATTTTTTCGCAAGTATATAACATCTGTACTTTTTTATTTTGATCTCAGTAAATATGAGGAAGAAAGAAGTCTGGGTATTAACAGGGCTTATGGCCTTTAAAAGGTTGGTTACGAGATCACTTTACACACGTGTAACATTCATCACTCTACCCGTGATTGACAATCACACCACTAAATTTTTTGGAACTCTTACAAACATATATCATAAATCTCGTTTCACATTATGTTTGAGTTTGTGACAGCATCTATAGTTGATTTGAGAAAGCTTTTATGTAGCAGAGACGTTTTTATATAAATATCTTAGCTGGATTATTTTAAATACTGAGAGACGCCTGAAAACATGGTATTGAACTTGATTCCACCTTAAACTCGTATTATGATTTGAGCAGTTATTTTATTCACAACTTTCTGGGTGTGTATTCACAAATCTGGGGTTTTCCACTTATGATGAGATGTCGAAAGTGAAAATAACTAACTTCTAAGTGGAGAAATCCTGATTTGTGAACACGGATTCAGACACACATAAAAATGTTGTTTTTTGTTTCTATAAATTTTTTATAATTTTCATTATTTTCAAAAAATTAGCATATTTTTTTAATGTTTCATTTTTTTTAGTTGTTTTAAAAGTAAGCGCGTTTGAAAATGTGAAACGTCACATAGTTACTGTTCTGTTTTCAGATAATTCAATACGTTTAATAACATCCTCTGCAGTTCCCTAGGGATTCATTGACTCGTTCCATATTGGTTCTGGATTATAGGACGTATTCAGTGTTGGAAATATTTCGGCATTTTCGACCTTACTTCTGTTTCAGAAGTTGCAACCTTGATTGTACGTTTAATATTTGAAAGCGCACTGAATACTAATTAATGTATGTAGATTCGGCCTTTTCAAGCAAGTCCTAGTCGTCCCAGTTGCATGAAGTGCCCAATGCACTATTTAATAAATACGAGTGATAGAATTATGTAGAAATGTAAAAAATGTAGAATCTATTTTTTTACATTTCACAATAGATTAAGAGAATATGGAATTTCATCAATTGATTCGGCAGTCATTTTTCAATAAAATCTATCCATTTTTGATTAAGGTTTTCCAATTTAGTAAATACCACATTAAGTAATATTTACTATGTAAAATTTAAATTAAATATATAAATATATATATATATATATATATATATATGTTTATATATATATATATATATATATATATATATATATATATATATATATATTATATATATATATATATATATATATATATATATATGTATATATATATATATATATATATATATATATATATATATATATATATATATATATATATATATATATATATATTATATATATATATATATATATATATATATATATATATTTATATATATATATATAAAAATATATAAATATAATATATAATAATAAATATATAAAAATATAATAAATGTTATGTAAATAGGCTGATTAAGTGAACACTTTACACTCGTGAACATTATTTAAATACGTGACTAAGTATTTGGACACACTTAAAATTTTGTTAACACAACTAATCAAATAATAAGCTGCATAAAATTTAAAATCATATTGTAACAAAATATTTAAGGGTTCGGATTTCGGATACATCCTAAAAATATCTCTGATAAATAAAAATCTTTCTCAATTAAACATATATGTCTTTTGTGAATTCGTATGTACAGCATCATGAAATTAATGATATACATACGTATATGTATGTAGGAGTTCCAAAAAATTTTGTAGTGCGGCTGTCAATAGCGGGTAGAATGGTAAATTTACAAAATTTTGCGTGTGTCCAAATACTTGTTCACAAAATCTGATTATCTCCAATTACAAGAGTTATTTTAATTTTATTTTTTGACATTGATTCACATATAGAATTGGTGAATGTTACTGTGTATAAAATGTCAAAAAATAAAATGAAAATAACTCCTGTAATTGGAGATAGTCTAGATTTTGTGAACAAGTATTTGGACACACTCAAAATGTTATAAATAAATTATCTGGTCAAATTATAAGCTTAAATAATAAAAATGAAAATAGTATTTTCTGGCGTTTCTCATGTGTGTGATTATAATCTAGGATTCGGTCCTCACACACTAATAAAAGAGTTTCTGCTTAATAAAATGCTTCTTTTTATCTCACTAATAGATGTCTCTAGTGAAGTTCTAGTGATTCAAGAACAAAGTTTTAAAATTGGTTCATATATATATAGAACTTCCAAGAATGTGAATAGTGTGGTTGTCAATAATGGGTAGAATTGGTGAATAGTACACGTGTGTAAAGTGATCATTTAAACCAGCCTATGACGGTCGTCAGCCCCGTAAATGCCATATTCTTCTTCACTTTTGATGAGATGTAAAAAAATAATATGAGATTGGTAAATGTTACATGTATTTAAAGATGCCATATAACCAGCCTTTTACCGGTAATAACCTCTGTAAATACCCAGACTTCCATATTTTTTAATCTATGTTGAGATGTAAAAAAATAAGTGGAGATATCCAAGATTTGCGTAAAAGTGTATTTGAAAACACAAAAAAGTACAAGATCGTTCTTTTTGAAATACATTATAAAGGAATATCACACTGTTTTCATTGAATGTATCGCTTTAAGCAGGTTATCGCTGAAATTGCTGAAAGTCCGTACCGAGTGAAACCCGTATTACTTTAAATAACACAATCGCACCATCATTCACCCCTCTTTTGATAAATTTGTAATGTCTTTGGATGGAGAGTTATTGTAGCAATTTAGCTAATATCTAAACAATAAGCTTTGTTAGCTCTTCGTGAAACGACAAAACTTTGTTTTCGTTTACATAAATTGCGCGAGATACACCCCCTCCCCTGGCATTCTTTCCACCCCCCGCCGCTCCGGCCCATCCCTCGAAAAGTGGCGGCAGATACTGAATAACAAAATTTCTTCGAAATCTTTGTTATAAATTAGAGTTTCGTTAATGACTGTTCTTTGTCCGCATGACGCTTGTATGATTTTGGATATACTAAGTAATACGTATAGCGCGATGAACTGACGACGTAATGCGTAATGAATGAAACATCTCTTGATATTTCTTAAAACAGGACAAATCTGATGAAAATATTTCTTTCATCTTTTTATTTCTTGAATGTTTTTCGCAGATACTTTGTGGCGCATTTCATAAACTTTTTTTCCGCCTCCGTAGTGTAATGGTCAGCACGCTCGGCTACCGTTCTGGAGGTCCCGGGTTCGATTCCCAAGGGGGGTAAAATAAATGTAAGTGATTTTTTCACTACTACTACTACTACTACCATCACGCCGTTTCCCCGCAGGAGTAGGCAGAGAGGATGGAACGCCACACTCTTCTGTTCTGTGAATTTTTCACTGTAATATTTATTCAATATTACTCTGGACTGGTACCTGAAGCGGAGGGCTGATTATTTTTCCTTCATGCGTAAACGATCAAGATAACACTGCGTTTATATGATGCAGTGCCCTATGCACCATTGGGTGCGGATAAGAGTTTTATTATTTGGATAAAATGATTTTTTTCTTGTTTTAACCACTTTTTTATTATAAGTACTCTTTAACCTACCAGTTTCGAAAAGAACCTTGTCATTAACAAGGTTTATTAAATTCTAAAACATTAAAATACTCATAATTAATTGCATTCCCTTACCGAAAACTTCCACACATTCCGTAAAAAATCCTAATTGTACTTAGGATTTACGTAGTGTGTGGAAGTTTTTGGTAAGGGAATGTATTTTATTATGAGTAATTTAATTTTTTGAATTTAATAAACTCTGATGATGACAACGTTCTTGTGAAAACCGGTAGGTTAAAGTGTACTTATAATAAAAATGTGGTTGAAACAAGGTTGTTTATTTTATAAAGTTTATTTTTTTTATTTCAATTTGTAAAATTCTTCGTGTTTTGCCTATCGTTAAGCCTCGAAATCGATTACTAGAATAACAGTCAAAACAAAAATAAAAAATGTCCACTCACAAAATAATAATCCTTATGGATTTTATTTTGTATCGGTGAAAATTTGTTACAGTGCTTGTCTTCAGTTCATTTGCTTCTTATTACAATTATTTTCAAAAATATATCAATGAATTTTAGTTTAAAATAATGTGTCTTTATAAACATTTGGCAATACTCGTTTATCAACTTAAATGTCTTTACTTGATGCATTCCTTCACATGTTAGTTCTCAGTACTATCTAAATTTGAGTTGAATAAACTTTTTATTTAGAATGGACCTTTGTGAGCAATATGTAAGGTCGTAAGTCCTGTCTTAGACTTCCATATACATACATCATTATCTATGTTATGTTGACATGTCAATATAAATAACCCCTAATTGGATAAACCCAGATTTATGAATAAAGATGTAAACATATACAAAATATTGTTAATCTGATTCAGTATTCCATGCCCTGCTGGATACAGATAAGGGTCAAAAGATGTAATACAAAAAAAAACAATACAAATCACAGAATCACATGAAAATTATATCTGAAACAGTTCAACCGAGTGGAGTGGAATTTATATTGAAAACGTAAAAGATCTTGAAACAGCCTTTAACTGATATGAGAGTTGAAACGTTTTCATGAAGAGAACCCCAAACTTCTTGTTAATACTTAACCTACTTCGAACTAACAGGGGGATATGAAATATCCAAAACAACGTTTCAATTGATCACTTGATCATCGTTTAAGCAATTTGATCAATTAACTACTGTGCGCCACAACTGTGTACAAGTGAGAAAAGATTTATGATAAATACATCGGTATTTTTTTTATTTAAAAATGTCTTAATGTGAGATTTTTAATGAATAGTTTTGATAAATACTCTCGTGATCTACGATCAAATCCATTAAGGGGATATTCACAAACACATAATTCATTTCACCTGAAACCACCGGAGAGGTTACATGTCTGTTCACGCCCGATTTAAAAAATGTATATCGGATTTCTTTGGTTTTTTAGAATAAATGTATATGGAAAAAAAATTTCAAAATCCTATTCTTTCGATATCTCTTTTCTTTTCAAAACCATATAATTGTTTGGAAGGAAAGCTTATTTTTCAATGCAAAAATGGTGTTTTTAGAAAAAAATCAACTACGTAAAATGTTACCTGGATCTAGAGAAAATAAAGTTGCTACTTAACAAATAATGGTCCTTACGTGATCTTTTGGTCGAACGTTCCACGTCATCGTGTATTATTTTAATTTTTATGAGATATATTATTTACTTCACTCTAACTGGTGTGCGCCACAACTGTATGGAAACGAGACATCAATTATGAACTGCATCTTCTGATTGTTCACACCATGCTTCACGCAGTCAATCTGGGAACATGCTTCTGGCTATTTGTCTTTTATCGCTAGCACCATATTATTATTACGTACAATATTTCTATAAAAACAATTGGGGTTTATCGAAACCCCTCTTGGAGCGTGTGTATTTTTTTCGATGTTCGGGACAAGGAAGGTTAAGATGACCTAAATAGCTCGTACATCGTAATTTGATATAATTTGATTTTACGCGTCGTTTATTTGGGCAATATCATCCGTCCATGTGCACTTATGAACAATTTATTAGTATTGAAAAACAGTAAACACCTCTCGGAGTGTAAGAACAGTTCGGTCCGTGTAGCATTTATGGGAACATTACCGATACTCGCGTCGGTTATGACCATTATTTATCCCGGACATTCAACTTTTCGTTATTACGGAAGTACGCAAGTAAGCGCGGTAAACAATTTATTAATTCCTTGCCACATTTGCAACATAAAGGTCCTTTGATAATAATTACAGTGATACTCAATGATTAAAGAAAATACTTCGTTTTTTACCACTTGAGTTTTATTATAGACTACATGTTTCAGAAGTTAAACTTCCATCATTCAGGTCTGTATAATAACTATTATACAGACCTGAATGATGGAAGTTTAACTTCTGAAACATGTAGTCTATAATAAAACTCAAGTGGTAAAAAACAAGTGTTTTCTTTAATCATTGTAACATGTCTTACCACAAAGTTAATGCCGAAACAATAAATAAAATACTCATTGATTTTCTGATATTTTTACACATTATTTTCAGGGGTATTTAACGCGTAGATTGTTGAGTACGCGCTAAAAGCGTATAAACAATATCTAATGGGTGAGTTATACGCGGATAACGCGTACATTTTTATAAAAGAGATTTATGATAGTAAAATTCGTCAGATATGATTTGATCATGTGAAACGAATGAGTGAAAAAAAAAACATGTGGTTGGTAATAGAAGCAGAGGAAGACCGTCGAAAACTTGGCATGCTTAGGCGTTTCAAATACTTGAAATAAATCAGGTCAGAATAATCGGCAGGTATGGAGATTCCTTAATGTGGAAGAGGCGAAGAGTGTTTGCAAAAGACAGATTGGTGTGGCATTTTATTCTCTGTGCCTACCCTTGCGGGGAAGCGCATGTCATTTTTTTTTTAAGTTCATTAGTATTGCTAGCAAGACATATATCATGACTCAGGATTACAACTGAGAGCAGCGTTATATTGACTGTATCAGCAGTAGTTGTAGTAGTTTTTTTATGAAGACGGCCTAGTGTGAATGTGGCGTTACTATGATTGACTTTTGAATAAGCATTTTAATGACACTATTAGAAGATGTACGAAGACCGCACGTAGTTTTCGTGAATGCGTACAAACATACACAAAAATAAATTGTTAGTATTTATAACGATTGATATAAGAATCCATGGATTATTCTGTATGTTAAAAAGACATAATTTTAGTTTCTTAACATACATATATATTACTTACGTATATTTACAACTAACATTCATAGCGAGTGTTTTTGCCAAGAATTTTCACTCATGAATTACATGAAATTATAGTACCGTAAAGTGGGTATACTTTGCACCATGGGTGATACTTTGCACCACCTTCTGTAAAGAAATTGTGGAGCTGGTCATCTCTGATACATGTCATTTTTCATTCTACTTTCTATTGTTTCTGATAGATGGCACTTCAATCTACTTTTTAGTTTAAAGAAGTAACAGTCGGTCGCTATTGCTTCAATGCGTTTTTCCTGTCTGAATGTAAGGAAAGTTTTCTGTCTGAAAATTGTGTCCGAAAAAATCCAGTGTAATCAGTATACTGAAACAAGTTACAACAAGTGAGTGGTCTCTAAATCGTAGGTATGTAGGCCCTGCTTTTCTCAAATGCTGTATTTTTTGGTTACGTTCTCAAGTTTATGTAAAAATGATATTTTTTTAAGAACTGACTTGTATTGACCACATTTGGGGTAACATTGCACCTGGTGCAAAGTATCCACAAAGGGCCATAGTTAATTAATTTGATCAAAAGTCTTAAAACGGCTAGTACAACTTGATATTTTTGCTAAACATCCATGGGTTTTGTGTACTTACTTAATTCCTGATGGTATATTTTTTTCAAAAATGTCAAGAACACACAAACAGCGGCCTTATGCCAGACGATACTGTGATTTTACACCGAAGAGAGTGGAGCAGTGTTTGGAGGCTATTCGAAATGGTACAATCAGTCAAAGAAAGGTTAAAGAAATTTTCAAAATCCCCAGAAGGACGATTAACTATAAGCTCAAAGGTCAGCACACAAAACCTGTGGGAAAACCTCCGATATGAGACAAGCGCGAAGAGCAATCCTTCGTAAACTGCATAGTAGACATGAGTGAGTACGGTTTCCCAGTGACTGTTTTTAACGTTTGCTACATTCTAATAGCCTATTTGGATAGATTTGGCAGAAGAGTACGAATATTAAAGAACAACGTACCAGGCTCTGAATGGATAAGATCATTTTTGCAAAGACATAAAACCTTGACTGTTGCTAAAACTAGTCAGTTGCTTAATCGGTTGCCATTAAAAGCGTATGACGATGACGTGCGCCAGAATTTTCAACAGTTTTTGGAAGATTCAACCCAAAGAATTCAGTCTTCAAAATTCAGAATTCAGAACCAGGTAAGAGCATTGCTCACGATCCAAATGTCGAAATGAACGAGACACAAATGCTACCTGAACCAACTACATCAATGATCCCACCTTCCGCATCGAAACTTCCAGCATATCTAGCATTAACTGATAATAGTTCACACGGAAGCTTTGAGGAAGAGGGAGAAGAACAAAAACGATGACTGAAACCAGTTATCGTATTTGTTCTTCAGTTTCATTACGACCAGTAAAAAAGAAGGTGGGAGAATATATCATATTTCATTATGAAGGAGAAAAATTTCCGGGACAGATTTTGGAAATAAAGAAAGATGGCGCAGTTAAAACCATGCAGGAGAGTCTCAAATCGTGGAAGTGGCCGATGAAGGATGACTTTCTTCAATATTCTTAGAAGGATGTAGTGGGTTCCATAAAAGAACCGAAAAAGCAATCCAAAAGAGGTTTCTTTACCGTCCCGGAACTTGACCATATTTAGACCTAATTTCATTTTAATTCCTATTACCTATGTAGTACGATATATTTTAATATCCACCATTTATTTTATATAATTTTAAACATTCAGTATTGTAAAAAAAAACATTTGTGCTACATTTTTTAATATTTTTTAAAAAAAATTCTATCAATTGTCTTATTTTTCCATAATTATACAATATTATAATCTGCATTTAGCGAACTGTGAGCCAAAACCCTTCATAAGGTGCAACGAAACTTGTAGGACAGCCTTTACTTTGCGTCAATTTGGATTCTAGTACGAAAAGTGTAGAGAAAATATCATGGTGCAAAGTTGTACTTTACCCTGGGATACTTTGCACCAAAATATAAATATAAAAAAAAAATACAGGCAAAATATATAAAAATTTAAAAATGTATCAGACATGTTACAGGTATATGTGTTATTACATTGCAATAGTTGAAACCTCAGAAAAAGTAAAAAACCTGATCTGAATAGACAATTTTTTGAAAAAATGCATTATTTTGGTGCAATGTATACCCACTTTACGGTATATAAATATATATATATATATATATGAAAAGGCATAGGTTATGCTATGAAACTTATAAAGTTTAAGCCTGAGTAGGAACATGATAAACGGTGTTGCATAAGTCGTAGCTAGATTTCAGAGTCACTTGGACGTTAGGTAATTAAAAAAAAAACTTTTTTTTTTCTAAAAAGTTCATTAGTTTCTTTACCCTTGAGTTTTACACAATATGTTTGACCATCTATCCTAGTTAATGAACGTCTAAATTATTCACTCCTGTCCATATAAACTTCGATCTTCTCATTCATAAATGCTTTTAGAATTTAATTTGGTAACCAAAAATCTATACAACAAATAAAAAAGGTCAATCCTAACCCTCGGAATACTCAACAAAATCCAGTTGAAAATATAATATTATCTAGTAAATTACCCGCGCCAAACTAAACAACACATACGCTTTTTTGTTAGGTCATCAACAATACACAATAGGGTTGAAATTCCTTTATCGTAAAGTGGGTTAGTCTCTTTTGGATTTATTGGTTTGTTTACCTAAACATTTACTTCCCTTTGAATTCACTGTAATGCTATTCGACTTGTTGTAATTTGAACAAAATTTTTTTGAAAAAGCTCTTCTTATAACAAGCGAACATGATGTATGAATAATACCCATAAAATGTTATCATAATGATTTTATTTGTTGCATGTCGTATAAATATTATTAAAATTCTTGTTCCAACAGTAATTCGCACCCAATGGTACATAGGGCACTGCATCATACTGACGCAGTGTTATCTTGATCGTTTTTCACATAAAGGCAAAGTGATCACTCTTGAGCTTTAGGGACCAGTCCAGGGAAATATTAAATAAATATTATATTTGAATTTAAAACGACAAATATTTATTTTCACCTCCTCGGAAATCGAACTCAGGGTGATACTGGTCTGTGTTGAAATTGATTGAACTAAGTAATTTTAATTTTCTAGATAAATGAAAGATTGAGCTGAATGATGGTAGCATACAAGCGATGACAGTCAATCAAAATTTTATTTTTATGGATTTTTTCAAAGGTTTTTTTTGGGTGGTCATATTTGAACGCAATTTCTAAAACAGATAAAAATATTTCTCTAATTAATATTTTTAAAATTTTAATTTTTCTTCCATGTCCTAAATTTACAATTTCCTGAGAACGCTTAATTTTATAGGTTAAAAAGTGTTTTTATCTACCATCGATAAGTTGAATAGAAAGAAAATAAATTGAAAGCAATAAATCCTCGTCTTCCTTTGGAAATCGAAGTTAAAACTCCGTTTTGAATAATGCCTTGCTGCAGCAACGGGCAACTAAAGAGAAAGCAAAGTGTAAAGTGCACAGTGTTCACATTGGAGGATATTTTAACTTTAATTTATGTGCTGCACAGCGAAGCGCAATGTTGGGAAAATTCCAATACCGATCATCCTGTCCATAGCGAATAAGCGAATATATCGCTCACTCCTTTCAACAACGTCATATTTAAAAAATCGTCAATTTTCAGTTTTCAGAATGAACATAAAATGTACTGTATCCGAGCGAAAGCGGCATATTTTTAACTTAATATTTACCCACTAGAGGGCAGAAAGTGTTGTTTTTTCATCTTGAAGAAAATGTATTGTTTAATATTTTTTTTTTAAATATACTAAATATTTTTAAATGGAGAAAAAACATTCAGGTTTTACTTAAAAAAAATCTGTTGCACAGTAAAAAGTTCAGTGGCTTAATATTTATTTTAAATACATTTTATTATATTTCTAAACTTTAAAAACGATCTCCTGATTTTTTTTTGTATATATGACGTTGTTGAAAGGAGTGAACGATATATGAAATGTGATTACTGTTCACAAATCAATTGGTATCACAATCGGAATGCTTTTTTCTAAAGGTTGGAAAAGTAAAACAAATTATTTAACTAACTAACCATCACCCGCAGGGGTAGGCAAAGATTATAGAACACCATTTCAGTCTGTCTTTGCAAACAATCTTCACCTCTTTCACATTCACGCATTTCCTCATCCATACACGCCGATTATTCTGACTCATGACCTGACCATTTATAAGAATTTGATATTCTTGACCATACCAAGATTTCCTGGTTTAAGCTTTTTAGTAAAAGCTTTTAAAAAATGAACTTATCAACTTACTTATAAATCAACAAACTGTTTGTTATTTTCTCATTAAAATCAATAGAAAATAAGGGAGATACGAATGATTAAATAACCAAAATGTCAAATGAAGAAACTAAAAATAAATCGTAGTCTCATTACATAAAATAATAATATAACAATGTTCCTTAATGAATTTTGCGGTCATTTATGGCAGTGCATACAACTACCGGGTGTGGACCAAATGGAATGCATTAAATACCATTGCAATATGTATGTATATCAACATAAAGTTATGCGCAAGGGATATGCAATACGTAACATAAATGAAAAATTATTACAATCCATATAAAACCCTTAATATTAATTTGAATAAAAAATGAAACAATTGTATACGACCACTTTTTAGTTAATTAAATTAAATACAAGTTTTGAGGACTTCACTTGTTATTATTAACAGGGAAAAATAAATTGAATTTACAAATTTTGTATTTTCATCTATGGATGAGAACGTTTGTATTTCTCCAAACAAGTTTTTACACTAACAAATTCAGAAGTAGTCGAGTAGTGCTTTCTTTTATTTATTTTTTTTTACTTATATTCGATTACCGTTTTGAACCATTTTTAATTGGGAATAGGGGTTGGAAAAAGAGAAAAGTTTTTTTTTAAAGTTTTTTTTACATAAAAAAATACAATTGTGATATCTCGTGTTGCATCAAAACAGTGAAAAAAGTGTTTTTATTTTAAATATCTATAATTGTGACCAATATTGATGATAGCTAATTCCTCATAATCGAAATCATCGTGCAAGCTCTTCCTCTCGAGTACCTACATTCGATATTATGAGAATTCGAAGCAATATGTGTACAAAATATATTCCTTTACACGGGTTATCTGCCCGCTAAGTATAATACAAGGGTAGTAATATACGATACATGCCGCTGTAATACATATTGTATTCCAGTTTCCTGCCTAGTTGTACTTTCTCTAAATACTTATAAAGTAATTAGCATGAACATCGTTTCATGATATTAAAAGCAGCTTTGAGCAATTGGCCCGAAGGAAACTTCTTAATACAATCGCGAGCTTAAGAAAGGAAAAAGTATATTTTTAAATATCATACAATACATATTTTACCATAATCAACTGGCTTACGTTTGCCTTCGTAGTGTAATGGTCAGCTACCGTTCTGGAGGTCCCGGGTTCGATTCCCAGGGGGGGGTCAAATAAATATAATTGATTTTTTCACTATAATATTTATTCAATATTACCCTGAACTGTTACCTGAAAGCTGATCATCTTTCTTTCATGTGTTAACAATCAACATAATACTGCGTTTTTATAATGCAGTGCCCTATGCACCATTGGGGTGAGGATAAGGGTTTGAAAAATTAGCACACTAACCATCACACTGGTGAACAGAGATAATATAATGAAAAAACGTTAACAGATAATATGCTTTTTTAAAATACGTCATCATTATTATCTTTGTTTTCTTTTACAAAAAGTCCCGTCCCTAACCCCCCTCCTTCTATTTATTACCCCACAAACCTCTAAATATACATAAATTCAAATTTTTTTGGCTCCTTAGTTTTACTTTTTTTTACCAATAGAAAACATCTGTGAGTTTCGATACTAGTCGTGTGTAATAAAATAAAACTCATGTGGTATTACACAATTGTTTAATTTTTAGAATAAAAGAATGCCTCACCAATCTATCTTTGCAAACAATCTTCGCCATCAGTGAAATTATATCTTATTATTTGATTCGGCTGTCACTTTATGGTAGTGTCTTTCAATTTTTATTTTAAGATTTACTTGGTAAATACCACTATTTCTTAATATTTCATTATGAAATGTGTTTATACGCATTTTGAGGCATGCACGAAATGCATCAATACACGTGTCACAATAGATTTTAAGAAATAGTGGTATTTACCAAGCAAAATTTAAATTGAAAATAAAAGATTTTTAGTGCTTAAAGTATTTTCAAAACCTTATTTTCGTTTTTTCCACATTTTGTTTATCACTTAGCACTCAGTTTCATTCAATATTATTTCAAGTAAACTATTTTTATACTTATGTTTCAAGATTAAGTAGTCTTCATTTAATAAATAATTAAAATAACTTTGCATCAATTGAAAACTGTGTTTTATTTAAAATTTACAATACGAGAACTAATAACCTGAAACAAGAAGAGAAATATAAGTATTATTTAATACAAACACTAATACTGATACAAAAAATACAAACATGAATAAACGTTTCTTTTCAGTTTTAATACATTTCTGAATTAATATTATACACCAGACTTCTTAGAAGAATGCAAACACTATCTCAAATAGTTTCATTATGTTTGATTAATACTTCATATTCATTTATATATTTGTATTTTTTTCATCATATTTCAAATATTATGTGGTAAAAAGGATGAAAAGTTAAAAAGATAGCGGTTAATAAATGTTTGATCAGTCAAATAAAAACTAAATAGTTATTTTCAGTCGTCAATCCACCCGCTCCTACAAAAAGAGCAACCCGAAACTAAAAAGAGTCGATTGATAGAGAGAAGGGAAAAAATATTCGGACGGCTGTGGAAATGAGCTTCGGAAATTACAAAAAACCCGCCTTTCAACGTCGAATCATTCATTTAGGATTTTTTGTGATTTAAAATATATATTTTTGAGGAAATTGCCTGTGAGCTGGCAAATAAAATTGTTTTGATATCTCAACATAGATCTAGGAAAATATAGAAATTCAAGTATTTGCAGGGCTAACGACCTGGCATAGGCTGGTTATGTAATCATGAAAACTAAACTACAATTTTTGCTCATACTACTCGTACAAAACAATACATCATCGAGTTCTCAACATTTAACTTTTGTTTAACCCTTTTCACTCTGACCATTTTTTTTCATTACTGATCAGCTACTCTGATAAAAAAATGCGAAGTTTTTCTACCATTGAAATAAATATTTTTTAATTTGGTTCCTTAATTTTGGGACACTGTTTATTAAGATTAACTGTATTTATCTGAATTATTTTTTGGTATAATTTACTTGAGAGAAATAGGTGATTAAAGTTATTCCTGCGCCGGGCTAGACATTGTGGCCCACGGAGCTGTCTACTAGAATCATACGGGCCAGAATGTCTGGCCTACAGAGTGGTAAGAGTTAATTGTCAAAGCTTTTTCTATAATTATAAAATAAATGGGTTTCAGCTTAATAAAAATCTTCTACAGCCAACCATTGATGCATGTCAAAATGAAAATAAAATCCTCAGTGGAGAAAACAGATTTGTGAACAAGTATCTGGAAAAAATTTATATGTTGTGATGGATGGAATATATCCACTGTATTTGAATTCATTTGGTATTTTAGTTGTCATTTTGTCTGACAGTACTGAATGACTGACAATTATGTTTGACATTTTAAAAATGAACTTATCAACTTACTTAAAAAACCAATGAACGTACTGTCTTTAAAAGGCCGTACTGTCAGACTGACAATTCTGTCTGACAGTACGGCCAAACGTTGAGAATTTGTGCCAATCACAGTGCATGTATCCATCTTTCAATAATTAATGCAAAGTTGAAATAAAAATTTGAAAAAATAAATAAATAAAATGGAAAAACAAATATTCACGCCATTTTTATTCTTGGTTCTCTTTCGTACAATTCCATTACGGAGCCGACGCCTCTGAGACAAAAGGAAATGTCTCTCCCCAAATTGGATTTACTTAGTGCTGGAAATACCCAATACAACACTGCATTATAAATGCACGCCACGATTCCGCAGTTTGCGTCATTCATATATGAGTATGTGTATAACGTACATACTTTGTTGGAGCACACATGTGCGATACGTATTATGAACGTATTAGGGCATACATCTCCACCGCTCCTAATGTCTCTTATGGGAAACATACCTAAGTTATCACAAAGTATATTGGTTTATTTTAGTGTTATTTTACATCAATTTATTATGTTATTATATATGCCTTTATATATATTTATTTCTTATATATATTTTTATATATTATTTACATGAATATGAATGCCAATGAATATTTCACAAAAATCAGTACCCTAAAGATGTAAAATACGATATATTTTTTGAAAATATCAATATATAAGTGTATGCAGTGAAAACTTGATTAAAAATAGGAATTCCTCAAGAAATTTAATCTTTGTTACATATATTGATACCAATTAAAATACCACTAGCTTGTTTAATCTAACACTTTCATTTTTAAATCTATCAATGGACTGGCGAGGAAAACTGTTCACTTGAAATTATGTAAAAGCTCGGCTCTCAATTTGGTGGCCTATTGGTTTGAATATTTCGGTCGAATTGAATAACAAAAAGTAGATTATCCCCAAACAGTTGAATCAGTCAATGGTCCTGATTGGTACAACAGTTCAAGAGGATTCCGCTCTTTTGACGCCGGAGAATTATATTTGAATTTAAAATTCAAACACGTTTCAAATATATGGAGTGTAGAAATTAAATTTCACTGTCTGCAAAAAATGCGAGGAAAGTACAAAATACGTGGATTGAATCCGTAGATATAAATATATTTCACAAAGTTCGTTGGTTCCTTTTACCTATTCTAAAATCGGTTACGGTAAATAAATAATGAACAAAGCTGAAAATCGATAGAGATTTGTAGAGGACGCAAGTATAAAAGCATAAATAAATTCGTTATTTGCTATGTGAAGATGTAAAAAAAAGCTTTTAGTTGAATGTTGACTTTTACGACCAATTTTTCAATTAAAACCGTGCGTAATTCATTCAATCAGTGACGCACTACTCTGGACGAAAGTCAAAATGTCGTCTGATATTTTAAGTAAGTGTATTGCACATATGTTTATATGTATGCATGTTTATTCTATTAATTAAAGTGACATATTTCCCAAATTAACAAAAATCAATTACAATTACGATTGTGATGTAATTATATTTGTTTTTGTCCGCCTCCGTAGTGTAATGGTCAGCACGCTCGGCTACCGTTCTGGAGGTCCCGGGTTCGATTCCCAGGGGGGGTCAAAAAATATAAGTGATTTTTTCACTGCAATATTTATTCAATATTACCCTGGACTGGTACCTGAAGCGGAGGGCTGATCACCTTTCCTTCACGTGTAAACGATCAAGATAACTCTGCGTTTATATGACGCAGTGCCCTATGCACCATTGGGGTGCGGATAAGGGTTTTATTATATTATAATTATCACAATAACAGAAAGTCATGAGTAGAGTATTAGACTGATATCTAAAGGTTCCGTGTTCGTATTCGTAGGCAGTAATCTTTTTCTGTGATTACAAATACCAGACCGTATTGTGTTAGTCACAATATAATGATTCAAACAATCAGAAATGAATTTCTAATTTATTATCATTTATTTTATTAGACGATGGATTATTTTACCTACGAATGATATATCGATACATAAAATAAAACCAAAACTGTATAGATTTTTCTACAAGTATGTTATTTGACCAGTGACCTGGTTTGGTTATTACCGACATCATCAGACTGGTGATTTCGGAAATAATATGACAAGTTAGTAAGCACATTAATTATTCTTCTTTTTTTTCTTACTTGCATTCGAACCCAATGGCGCGTAGGGCACTATTTCAAATTCAAAATGTATCTGGACTCAAGGCAATCTCCATTAAAGACTTGAAGAGAAACTATGAGTATTATTTTTTGACATCATATCAAAGATGAAGAAGAATATGGAAGTCTCTGCATTTACGGGGCTGACGACCGTCATAGGCGACCGTCATTCGGTGATCACTTTACACACGTGTAATATTCACCAATTCTACCCATTATTGACAGCCACACTACTAAAATTCTTGGAAGCTCTATATATATGAACCCATTTTGAAACAGTGTTCATGAATCACTAGAACTTCACTAGTGAAGTACCCTAGTGAAGAGAATGGTGAACGTTTCACAACTTTGTAAAGTATTACTTAAGTCAGCCAAATGTAAAGTTGTAATCTCTAAGATGCTCAAAATTTCATATTTTTACATAAAAAATTGAAAATGCTTATTCATAAGTTTAGACACCTACATATATCAATATGTAGGTGTCTAAACTTATGAATAAACATTTTTGAGTAAACATTGTCATAAGTCCAGATATATCAATATCTGGACTCTAGACAATCACCATTAATGACTTGAAGAGAAAGTATTAGCATGAATAAATATTTTGTCAAAGTTAACATGGGTTTAAGAATTCTTATACTTACGTTTACATGAATATAAAATACATTCAGTATTTAGGAGGATTTAAAGCATTTGACTGGTTTCTTTTATTGACTGGAAAATGTATAGTTTTACTTGTCTAATACGGTGAGAAGTCTTATAAAAACTTTTCGTAAATATTTAGTTCATTTAGTAGCTTTTAAACGCAAGATTTATTTTACATTTCTCCATTCTGTATACTACTTCTATTGATAACACGAGTGCATACAGAACTGCAGGCAATTAATAAAGTGTTGATTTGATAGAAATTTGATACAAAGGCAATAGTGATCGATCAGTCCAATGCTTCGTATTCTATTCCAGGGTATTTTTTTTTAAATATAAGAATGAAAACACACATACAATTATTTCCACCCTCCTAGGAAATCGAACACGGAACCGCTAGCATGGTAGCTAAATGTGCTAACCGCTATACTATGGAGGTATACAAAATTTAAATACAAACATAGATAATACATGTTTTTCATTTGATCCAAAAACGATTTTTTTTCAAAATATATCATGAGTAGATTTTGCTCTTTAAAATACAAACAAAAAAAAGAACCAATGATTTATATATATAAGATAAGACATCTTTTATAAAACAAACTTTTTTAAAACATTAAAGATGATTTCGTGTATTTGGGTAGTATGTTTTCTAGGGATGGAAAGATTGATAAAGACTTAGAAAGGAGAGTGAATGCTGGGAACAAAGTTAATGGAGCACTGAAATCAGTTATAGCAAATAAAAACCTATCAGCGGAAGCTAAACTGGCAGTGCACAACGGAGTCCTGATTCCAACTCTAATGTATGGAAGTGAAAAATGGAGTTGGCAAAAGAAGGATGAAAGCAGACTGAATGCAGTCGAAATGCGATCTCTCAGAAGAATGTGAGACAAATCGATGTATGATAGATGTACGAATAGTGAAATAAGGAAGGAATGCAAAGCTGAGATAAGCATTATGGATAAAATTAAGAAAGGTGTGTTAAGATGGTTTGGACATGTAGAACAAATGAGTGAGGAAAGAACGCTAAAACAAATTTATGAGGCGAATGTTAGCGGGAAAAGAAGCAGAGGAACATGGCACGATCAGGTATGCCAAATACTTGAAAGTGGTCAGGTTAGGAGTCGTAACAATCGGCGGGTATGTATGAGGAGATGCATGAACGTGGAAGAGGCGAAGAATGTTTGCAAGGACAGAGTGGTGTGGCGCTCTATTCTCTCTGCCTACCCCTGCGGGGAAGCGGCGTGATGGTTAGTTAGTTAGTTAGTTATAAAATTAAACCAAAACTTTCTTACTAACCACTTTTATTATTGGTAGTTTTGTAGAGAGAAATGTACCAAAAATAAAAGTGGTTAATAACAATGTTTTAGATTTATTTTATAATGAATGAATGAGATTAACGCTCTGTTGAGGAGTGTTTTTAATGAAATGATATATCATGTTGGCAAATTAATGCCAGTATACACAACTACCAATTCCAAAGCTTAAAAATTGTATTTTTTTAATGGTACATTGTTACAGCTATTGAGTTATCCAACATGTAACTCGTAGTGCCAATTAAATTAAGATATATGACGAACAATGTCATGCAGATTACATGAATATAGAAGTGACGTGCGTTACAGACAAGCACAAAAAGAGTACAAGTATAAAAAGGTTAAATTGTCATTGTGAAGAAAATTAGCTTTTAAGTGAATTAAATTTGAAGTGTACTTGTTTTTTTTCGCTGGCTTTTTGGGACAGAATAAACGTTATTAGATGTTTGAAACTTCAATAACGAGAGACGGCTGCGAGTGGTATAAAATGAAAAAAAAAATGTACATCTCAATACGCTCCTTTACTGCCTACATTGACTATAAAATAGTGCACGCCACTGATGTTAGCATTCAACAAATGTCAAACATTCTTCAGGGATTTAAATAAACTCTCTCACTCGTAGACGTTGTTGAAATTAATGTTTTCTACATTTTGGATAAATTTAATTGTTTATTTAAACGAATAAAAAAAAATCAATTTTGGTTTTTCATGAAATAATAATTTCAATTAAGGTTTTAATTCAAATTTATCAACAGGTTACGCTGTAAAGAACCTGTATCAGGACCAGACTACAATTTGGTATATGACCACAATTTTGTTTCGTTTGGTCCATTTGTTCCAAAAAATATAATATTCTTATAATTTACAGAAACCCGCTGACACCCAGGAATTTCTTAAATATAAATATACATATATTTGGTATCATTGGACACGTAGTTAACAAGATTAGTGGTATCGAACATATGCACTAACGTTTTTATTTATTAATAGTGTATAAGTATATACATATTTATATACAAATAGTTGTTTGATATGAAGGCACCAAATTAAATTTTATTGTAGAAGAAATACTATGACTTACTTTGGATTCGTACAGTATTTTTAAAACGATAGTAAAATACATAATAGTAATAGTATCAGTTACATTGTAACATAAATATTAAAAAAAGTTATGTGGGTCCGTTGAAGTTAAACCAACATAAGTTTATTGGATTTGAACTGCAATCCAGTTGCATATCCGGCGTTCTGTGGAGTCGCTGTCCCCCATTAGCTCGGCCCGGAAGCGAGTCGAGTTCCAGTTGTGACCTCTTCCGGAAAGGTGTGGGGAGATCCCGGAAACGGCAAGGGATAGGGGAAGTGGCTACAGTAAAAGGAAATAAATAAACCGTGTTTAAATCTCATTACCGATACCCGACATGGCAGCTTAGCGTTATTTACACAAACCAACCCTGCTGCTAATACTACCTACTGATACCATCCCGACAAAATGTTTCTTTAAAATAAATTTTAATTTTTAAATTGTATAATATTTGTAAACAACAATTTTAAACCAAATTAAAATTATCACACTTTAGCGTAACGTACAAGGAAATACAAGATTACTACATAGTTTAGTTGTTGCTGAAAAATCCACATGTATGTTGAAAATAATACTGATACCAAGGTGGACTCTCACAAAGGAAAAATTAAACATAAAACAGCTCATGACAATCACACAACCATATGCCAATCTTTACTTATGTATTTAACAAAACGCCTCCCAGTAAATAACATAATTCGTTTACACACTTCACGGTAACAACGTATATAGAAATTTCAGATCTATAACACAGAAACACATTAAAAAACTTACTTATACCTCTTTAAGTCAAAAAACTTTGATTTTTGCTATAAAGTTGTACAACCTGCTTCCATTATCCACAAAGGCATAAAAAAAAACTACATTCAAAAGGGTTTCTCATAAATGGATAATGAGCATAAACTTCGTTTGGTCGTGTCATATTTGATTGCATGCCCTAAACAATTATCTTTCGTATAATTTTAAAAATAAATATGATTAAATCTGTTGCCAGCACTGGAAAACTCAGTGTGGGCACAAAATTACAATTTGGTATTTGTCTTGTCTTTATACATGGAATCAGATTGTAAATAAGACGTGAAATAAAGTCCAATACTAGATTAAAAATGTACAATAGTGTAAAATATTTACAACATTTTGAGTGTGTCCAAACTCTTATTCACAAAATCTGGATTATCTCCAATTACAGGAGTTATTTTCATATTTTCAGTTCATATTCCACATTCTTCTTCATCTTTGATGAGAAGTAAAAAAATAATATAATTAAATAAAAAAGTTCAAGATACAAATAATTATTTATTTCAATTAGTTATAAAAATTGGAAAAAAATTAAATATATAATGAAAAGATACTAGTTAATTTACCCTACGGATGATATGTCAAAGCATATGTACTTGTATCAAATTTTTACAAGATGTTTCTACTGAAATGAAGCATGTATCGTTTTTATACGAAACAAAATAGAAGTCTGAGCTTCAGATACCATTCCAGCGTGATCTATAAATAAATATAAGGGTGAAAAGTCACTAATATAGATTTTTACATCCCCTGAGAATCAAGTCCAAAGCTTCAATTTAGCTATGGGGGAGGTATAAATAATGATAATTACGAACTCTTTATTACATTTAAGTGCTTTCACGATAAAATGCAATCTGTCTTGAATCAGCGAATTTTCTAATTATCGCGCACTCGAATCAATTCTAATTATTTCAATTCTCGGGGCATTAAAAGCTGTTTTGTACTCGAGAGCAGAATGATTCTGGGAATTTAATTAAAAATTATTGCGGCTTAAATGTTTCCGACTAATGCAATATCCCAACAATTCCTCCGAGTAATTCCGTTCCGGTGATGGGGAGATTTCAGGTCTCAGTGTTTGCGCACCTTGATGGAAGCAAATACTACACCACTACGAAAGCAAACAGCGTCCAGAAATTAAATAATCAAATGGGAATAAAATGTGCCCGCTCGTTAGGACCCGCCTTCGTGATGACCTGGAATGAAGGATGATCTGTGTCCTGTACCTGGATAATTAATTTTCAAATGTAGCTCGTTATTTGACCTCTGACCTTTTAAATCGGTTTAATAATTCACTCAGGCTTTGGAATTTACGAGTGGAAGCATAATTAAAACACCTAAAAAACTTTACTTTTTGACATTTCGGTAAAGATGAAAAACATGGAAGTCTGGGTTATTGGTCTCACGATTTACACATCATTCCTAATAAACATTTCTCAGGAAGGGAGGATGAAAATAAATATCACTGATTTTAATCTGTAATGTTAATTTAACATTACCCTGGACTGGCCCCTGAAGCGCAAAAATGATCACTTTGCCTTGATAAGAATATGACCTATGTACCATCGGGTGATCATTCTATTCACGTGTAACATTTACCGTGTGATCACTTTGTACACGTGTAAGGTAAACTATGTGTTAAATCACTTTAAGCAGTCAATTTCACCATATATAAATTCTTATAAATTTGAGTAGTGTGTGTTTTTACTATCATGGGTAAAATGGTGAAAACATGTATGTAATGATTAGACGTGTATGAAGTGGTCACTTAAACCAGCCTATGAATGCCTTATAAATAATTAGAATCCCGTGTGCTTCATCTATGTCGAGATAACAAATTTAAAAAAAAAAATTAAAAGTGGAGCAACCGAGTTTTGTGGACTAGGATTTGTGTACACCAAAATGTTTGAATATATAATAAAAATATATATTTAATTTTATATTCAAATCCTGTGCTTGAACTGAATGAATTTATTATTTAATGCACCCAATCAGGAAATTTTAAAATTAATAATTTATAACAATCATTAATTGTCCATTTTGAATTAAAGTTTTACTAAGTAAATACCAATATTTCTTAAAATCTACTGTGACACGTGTTTCGATGCATTCTACATCATTTTCATACGGTGTTTTAAAATGATGCGGAATTCACAGAAACACGTGTCACAGTAGATTTTAAGAAATAGTAGTTTTTACCAAGTATAAATTCAATTAAAAATTGATACATTTTTCCACAAAGTGACTGTCGAATCAATTAATGAAATCGTTAATTGTCATTTGATATTAATTAAAAATAGTATATAATTCCATTGCATTTTTGCCAAACAAAATATTATGTAAAACAAAATATTTTCATGATAATATTACTGTCTTCTTAACATTTATATTTATAAAGAAGTGACATTCTTCAACAAATTCAAAGAAATTGTTTGTTCTGTCATTATCTATAACGTTGGCACGTTGTCGATTCGACTCACAATAATAATATTTTATGTTTGAAAGCTCAACACATTTTGTAATTCGTCAACGTCTTATACAAGAGTGGGAGTTTCATTTTCATTTTCATTACTGAAATTAATTGGGCGAAATAAATTATAAAGTCATCAATTAGAGTACAAAGTTAAATTTTTTACATAATGAAATATTTAATTTTTTGACATCTCATCAAAGACGAAGAAGAATATGGAAGTCTGGACATTTACGGGGCCGACGACTGTCATAAGCTAGTTTAAGTGATAACTCCCACTCTTGTATAAGACGTTGATGAATTTTAAAATGTGTCGAGCTTTCAAACATCAAATATGTAAATATATAAGAGCATTCGAAATAAGAAGTCATTAATAAACTCAAGTAGTATAAAAACATGTGTTTCGTTAATCATTTTATACTACACATACATATTATAAAAATTAATATTTATATACGTCAAGCTGATTTGTCAACGTTGAATAGAAAACAAAGGCTACGGATAGATAGCTTGCGGCTAGGAGTAAAAGGTTTAAGATATCAGAAACAAGCAAAGTCAGGAGGTTTTCGGGGATTCCGCGCGAACATATCCCATGATTTGAAGGCGAGAGTTATCGAGTATCGGACGGTGTAAGGGCGGCCCTTATATGTGTTTTTTATTAACACCTCCGCCGGCGCTGGGCACAATAAACGTCAGAGTGATATACGCGGGGTATAGTTTGGATGCAGATTTCTTCCGAGCGAACGGTCTTATAAATCTCCCGAAATGTGCCCATCCCAACGAATGAACGAATATTCAATTCGGAAAGTGGGCCGAGCAGACCGGAAGGAAAGAAAATTCATTTGGGATGATTTCGCACTGAGATAGAGTCTATTTTACGATATCATTTCTGCGTAAAGTTTATAAAGAATGTTTGAACCAGTCAGATCCACATATATTTACGACATTCAAAGGATATTTCGAGGAGCGTTGAGCGTTAAATATTTAATTTGATATCTCAACGAAGATAAAGAAAAAAAATGAAGTCTGTCTATTTATAGAGTCTTTAAAGTCATAGGCAGGTTTAGATGATCGCCTTTTTTCATTTATCGCTCACTCCTTTCAACAAAGTCAAATATAAAAATTCGTCAATTTTTAGTTGTGCATGTTCTCGGAATGCCCAGAAAATGTACTATATCCTAGCAAAATCGGCATATTTTAAATTTAATATTTACCCGCCACAGGCCAGAAAGTGTTGTTTTTGCATTTTGAAGAAAAGGTATTGTTTAATTATTTTTTTTGAACACACTTAATATTTTTCAAATAGAGAAAAAACATTCTGGTTTTACCTCAAATGATTTGTTGCACAGTAAAAAGTTCAATAAGTGGCTTTTTAAACATTGAATTATATTTTTAAACTTTAACTTGATCTCCTAAAAAATCGTTTTTTATGACGTTGTTGAAATGAGTAAACGATATGATTAAATATAGCGAATACAACGCAAGTTACATTTACCATTTTTCAAAAATTATTTAACCTCTAATTGGGATTTTTTTTACATGTGAGTCCTTGGCTTCATCTATTGTTGAGTAGAGTAAATTTTAAGTCAGCAGAGAACTTCATTATATGTATTTAATTTTCTTCCCGAATTATTTAACATGCTAGAAGACGCCTGAAAACATTTTATTCACAATATTTTGAGAACAAGGGTGTGAACATTCTCAAAATATAAGTATTTTTGCAGTTTCATATTTATTTAATATTAAATGAATATAAATGATCGCAAGCTAATTTTATCAGAATCGTAAAAAAGTTTATATTCTCAATTTTATCTGTCTTATTTGTGTGTATTAAAATTAATATGTGTGGCTTGGTTAATGGTTAAAAACAATAAAAATTGTATACAAAAAGAACTCTACCGACAAGACAAGTAAGGTGGCTTGGTGGGTCTCTGCAATTTTTTTGTTAAATATGTTTAAAATTGTTATTTAAATAAATTTATACAATTTATGTTATTAAAAAAAATAATCTGGAATGATACCTGAATTATAAGACTGATCACCTTTCATTTCTGTGATAAACGATTAAATTAACATCGTTTTTTTTATTTTTTTTATTTTTTATTTTTACTTGTGGCCTATGCACCATAGGGTATAGATAAGAATCAGTTATATAAATAAGAAATATACCCAGACAGGATGATAAAAATATTTTCAAGGAATTGATTTCTGGTAAAAAATAGCAGTTTTTATAAATGTATTTCTGTGACATCGAAAAAATGGGACTCAAAATTATATTTGAAAAACCAATTAAGGTTGCATAATATGTAGGGAGGAAGGAATCACAAACATCAAGAGCACTTGGCGTGACACATCCGTAATCATAATCTTTGAAAAAAATTGATTTTAATCTATCAATCATCTCTCATATTTTTGACGTTTGATTTTTCATTTATTTTCAATTATGATTAAACAAAAAGATATTGATGCAGAGCCCTGTGCACCACTGGGCGTAGAAAAGACTAAGAATAAGAAAAAAACCTATATCTATAAATAACGAAACATTTATCTGAAATGCTTGCGATAATTATTTTTCCCGAAAAAATACCATAACAGTTATATAAATAAAAAAAAATAGTGATAATACGTGTATTTTTAAGCTGTCAATACATTACATCATTTTGATGCAAATAAAAAAAATTTGCCCTAGTAAAATATTGATGAGTAAACAAAGGTTATTAAATTTATTAATGATGAAAATAAAATATGTTTTGCTTAGTTCTCTATATGTTAAATATACTTCATTATTCATTTGTTAAAAAAAATCCACGCGCCAAAATGAAATGCCTTGTTCGGAAAAAAGAAAAAAAACAACCCTTTTGAATTCACCAGGTTTTGCGTAGGCAAAATACGAATTTGAGCCTTTAATACTTTAGTTCGGGATCCGTAGAGTAGGTTGTACGTGTAGACGAAAGCTGTCTGAAAGCTCCGCAGCTTCGTACTAGTAAAAATGTTTACGTTGTTGTAGGAAATGGTGTCAATAGGTCACTTTATTCTACGTGCAATTTCGTTACTGCGCTTTTCAGAAAATAACATCCCAAATTCGGTAAGCAGAGATTTACGTTCTAGTGCATATTGGATGAGATATATATTTTTTTACATACCTTACAACCTCGCTACTGTCTTCTTCTTCTTCCTGGATCCATCCCAACTTATTGTCTTTGTAGACTGATGGGGTCAGTTCATCTCGTCCTTCTATCATGGACGTCACCTAGGTTATGCCTTAGAATCACCTTACCTTTCTGTAGCATCCATGATTTTTTAGTCTTCCTCTAGATGTCTTTCTAGGAAGATCTATAGCGAGTACTTAGTTCAGATTCTTTACGTTCTATGTGACCATACCATCTCAATTGCGTTTCCTCTACCCTAGCTTATATTGATGTCTGTTACATCCAAACTTCCACAAATGCGTGAACTCTTTATTTTGTGCCCAAAGACAACAACATCGCTACTGTGATCTAAAATAATCCCCTTGAAAATATGTTACGTTAGTTAATAGTATAAAGGAATTTATAATTTGTTTGAGTGATTGATATTGGATGGTCGGAAGCCTAATGCGAGGAAAAGTATTGATAATAACATTGTTCTCATTAATTAAAATTCATACTTATTTTAAACTCGTTTTTGTCATAAAATTCCTCTCTCACGCTTCAATTTAATGTAAAAATTATTCAAACGTGGTGTAGATTTTTTAAGGATTTTTGTGGAACGTATATTTTAACGCCGTTATGTTTTTTTATTGCCAACATATTTTATTAATTTCATTAATTGATTCGGCAGTCACTTTGTGGTAAAATCTATCCATTTTCAATAAATGTTTTACTTAGTAAATACCACTATTTCTTAAAATCTAATAATTAAATACGATTTGACTAAAAATAAAAAGTATTGTTTGCAAGCTTTTAGATTATACTGATGTTTTATTCATATGTAAATTGCAAAGTAATTAGTTTTATTTAGATGAAATGTCATTTATTATTGTAAGGTTTATAAACTTGGTAAAATAACAATAACGACATTTGGAATGAATAGAATATGTTAGTAAAAATCACATATATTAAAAATAAAAATAAAATTTTTACTTTTAACATTTTTACACTTTTATTTAATTTGACTAATGAATCGGTTTCGTCGTCATCAGACTAGTGAATTGATAGACAAAATCGTAAAATTAATTTAAAATTATTTGAGATGCGATCTCTTACACAAATATGCGGCAAAACGATGTTGATAGTGAAAAAAAAGTTAATTGATTAGATATCGACAGAGACATTATAAACCACTTTTAAAACATGTGTCTTTTTTGAGATCTTTTAAAAATAAAAGTAATGCCGTTTTTTCACGAATTCGTTTTAAATAATTGAACGGATAATTAAAAAAAATACTGTGCTATAAATGCATTTGAAATTTCCATTTTCCATTGTCCATAATATTCGGAAAAATATTATTATAATAGTTATTTCGTATTTGACGAATAATTTTTAAATAAATGTACAAATATAAAATTAAAAATACAGTGCCAAAAATACATTTCAAATTTTCATATTTTCACACATATATATATATATATATATATATATATATATATATATATATATATATATATATATATATATATATATATATATATATATATATATATATATATATATATATATATATATATATATATATATATAAAAGTAAGTACGTATTTTAAAAAATTATTTTTAAATAATTGTACAGATATGAAATTAAAAATGTCGTGTCAAAAATACATTTCCAATTTCCATTATTTCACTTATATTCAGTAAAACATTAATATAATAGTAAGGTCGTATTGTTACAAATATTTTTAAATAATTGTGCAGATAATAAATTAAAAAAATACTGTTGATTATTTTTTATGATAACACTTATGTAACTACTTAATGAGTTTTATTCAATTACTTAGTCAAGTCTTACATTTTACCTTTAGATGAAAACATCGTGAAATAAAACTCATTAAGTGGTTATAAAAGTGTTTAGTTTTAAAAAAATCAGCATGTAATTCCACAAAGTTAATGCTGAATCAAAAAAAAATATAAAATACTTGTATTACTACTAAATGAGTTTTATTTAATTACTTAGTCAAGTCTTACATTTTACCTTTAGATGAAAACATCTGTTTGTGAAATAAAACTCATTAGGTGGTTATACAAGTGTTTAATTTAAATAAAATAATCTTCATGTCATTCCACAAAGTTAATGCCGAATAAAAAAATAATATAAAACATTTTTATTACTACTAAATGGGTTTTATTTAATTACTTTGTCAAGTCTTATTTTTCGCCTGTAGATGAAAACATCTGTTTGTGAAATAAAACTCATTAGGTGGTTATACAAGTGTTTAATTTAAATAAAATAATCTTCATGTCATTCCACAAAGTTAATGCCGAATCAAAAAATAATATAAAACATTTTTACTACTACTAAATGGGTTTTATTTAATTACTTTATCAAGTCTTACTTTTCACCTGTAGATGAAAACATCTGTTTGTGAAATAAAACTCATTAGGTGGTTATATAAGTGTTTAATTTAAATAAAATAATCTTCATGTCATTCCACAACGTTAATGCGGAATCAAAAAATTATTAAAAAAATACTGTGTCAAAAACACATTTCAAATTTCCATATTTTCTCTAATATTCGGTAAAATTTATGTATCATGTTAACGTCTATCGAGTCATTATCCATATGCTTGTCAAAATCAAGTAAGTGAATGACGGGTGTCGCAGGGGGCGAATAAAGGTATTTCCCAAAATGTAAGGGGTAGGAAACACTTATGTATTATATACTCATATCATATGTAATAATATCGGTTGGTTGTAGGTAGAACTTCAATTCAAGGAAATAGGAAAATTCAATGATGTGTTAAATCGAATATAAAAAATGGTTTCTTTTACATGCCAAAGACTTAAGAATTGTATGTGGGTATATTAGATGAATAATGCATGAAAAAAGTAAATAAAATATACGATCTACAAAATAAAACAAATATTCAATATATGATATTAAAAGATGTTTAGACTAAGTAAGTACATATATAAATAACCCCAAAGAATATTGGTAGTAAAACATACATAACTTTTAACATAGATGAAAAAGAATATGAAAGACTTTACATTGACATATTATTGTCCGCCTCCGTGGTGTAACGGTCAGCACGCTCGGTTACCGTTCTGGAGGTCCCGGGTTCGATTCCCAGGGGGGTCAAATAAATATTAGTGATTTTTTCACTGTAATATTTATTCAATATTTTCCAATATTACCTGAAGCGGAGGGCTGATCACCTTTCCTTCATGTGTAAAACGATCAAGATAACACTGCGTTTATATGACGCAGTGCCCTATGCACCATTGGGGTGCGGAT
The DNA here is from genome assembly GCF_059751285.1 of Brachycentrus maculatus. Taxonomy (NCBI): domain Eukaryota; kingdom Metazoa; phylum Arthropoda; class Insecta; order Trichoptera; family Brachycentridae; genus Brachycentrus; species Brachycentrus maculatus. Next base: position 58,638 of record NW_028281519.1, on the reverse strand, counting down.
AAAGGTTTTATTATTATTATTATTACATTGACAAGGCTGAAAAAAGACCTGTAATAGGCTGGTTAAATGATCCCTTTACATTTTACCTTTTTCATTTTACCCATGATTGATAAACACACTACTGAAATTAATGGATGTCAAAGATGCGAAGGATCATGGACAGAATGGTTATTGTTAGACGTATGCAAAGTGATCATTATCCAGCCTATGACAGGTCGTAAGTCCTATAAATGCCCAGACCTCAATATTCTTCTTCATCATTTGTCGAGATGGTAAAAAAATGATAAAAGTGGAGAAACTCAGATTTGTAAAATATTTTTTTATATTTTTTTTTATCAAGCCTACACTCGATTACGAGTGATTTAAGCCCTAACAAAGAAAATGTATTGAAATAAGCATAAATAAAGGATATAAGAGGATATGGAAGTAAAATAAGAGAAACTACAATAATAATTTTTAACTGACATTAAGGAAAATATCACTCTCAAAATCTTCATAACGTTAAAGTCAAATTGACATGTTGTTTGACAAAATATATAAAGTAGAAATTTTAAACATGACTTTTTTTAGCAAAATTTATGACTTAGTGTTCGAATTTTGGCAAATTTAAATTGACGATTTTACAAAGTTTACACATGCTTACGTGATTTTGAACTTTGACATTTCGATGTCAATAAATTGTATGGTAATACGTTAGACACAAGCACCGTTAAGGCAGTAGTTTACGAACATAGTGTTAATTATTCAAAAGTTTTATTGTTATTTTAGGCAAATACTAAAAGGCCTGTGATTTCATCAACTAAACTAAGGTTTAGAGAACAATTATTTCAGTACCGCTTATTATTATAATCAATCTATCATTCAGTATCAACAAAAAGTATGAAATAATTACAATAAAAGATAAAATAACAGAATTAAAAAAAAATACTAACAGTATTTTGTGATAATTTGTGACAAATTAAATTTTTTAAAAAATTATACTACACTAATACGTATCTACGAGTATCCTTAAATGTCACAAGATGTTTACTGAACCAATTTGAAAAAAAAAATCGCAGAAATAAATGAGGTAAAAAAACAAAGTTTAAGTTTTATTGTTAAAACAATATTTTTTGTTTTTAATAACAAAAGAAATTAAAAATGTTTTAAACACAAAACAAAAGAAGAAACAAACAATTTTTTTTTTACTGATATATGTTACTTTTATTGAACCACGTGACGCTGTGACTCAGTCCAGTTAAATGGTAAAAAATAGGATGGCACACTTAATAAATATGTTTAATATAATAATGCTTGTGGGTATACATTTTTTTAACAGCATTCGTTGGTGTATTGTTGTTGTTGTATTGCGTATATTGCCATTACTTTTAACAGATGGCGCTGTCTTTGCCAAAAAAAACTGTATTTAAGATAAGCATATTTGTACCTGTCACAGGTACCTGTCAGATGTATGAAAATTTCAAAACAATCGGTAAAAAACTTTGTATGATTTGATATTACGAATAACTGGCTTATACAACATTTTGAGTGTGTCCAAATACTTGTTCACATAATCTGGATTATCTCTAATTATAGGAGTTATTTTCATATTATTTCGGGTCGTCAGCCCCGTAAATGCCCAGACTTCCATATTCTTCTTCATCTTTGATAAGATGTCAAAAAATAATTGACACATACTTTGTATTAATATAGACATTTAATTTTGAATATGTTTTATAATAAATTAACGTAATAATTAATAATAAATTAATTGACGAATCAAACTAAGCAGCTTAAACATTTATGAATTAAATAAGTAAATTTGATTACATTATATTTTTGTATGCCTAGCATTTGAGAAAGAAAAATATGATTATTTGATTTTGACGCAAAGTGGGCTTCATTTGAGGGTCCGAAGATAATTCGTTTGCGTCAGGGTTCCACTTTTATGAACTTAATGTTTTCATATTTATATCTATAGCCCATTCAACGACAAAACGACACACATAATTATATTTTCATAATTTGAAGTGATGTGTGCGAGGAAAATAATAAAAGTACGACCTCGATATAAATGGAAATTGAATGACGTAGCAGAAAACACCCTTATCGAATTTAAACCCCTATTTTCTTCAATTATAATACACACAAAACGATAAAAACGTCGATGAATGTAATTTTTTTGTGTATATTTTTCGTATAATCTGGATAACATGATAAATTAAAAAATGAAATGTGTTTGATTGTGGTTAATAAATGTATGGTTTATTGATTTGACATTAACTATGTGGAATAACAAAATTATTTAACCTTGATGAGATTATCTGTAGTTCTCGAAACGAGTCCTGTTTACATTAAAAAACTCAAAAAGTGGTCTTATACAAGTGTATTATTTTTATAAATTAATCATAATATTTGAACGTTGATGCCAATATACAGATATGAGATTTTTAGAATAATGACATTTATTTTTTTCTTATATTTAACACAATTTAAAAAATAACAGAATTCAATTCTGTCTTTTAAAGATTAAATATTTTGCAACTGTGAAATAAAGAGGTAATGAGTTAGTAAAACAGTAGTTAGAAGCATCATCATTGTTATTTTTTCTTTAACTTTTGTTTTAAAAACAAAAAAATACATTTATATATAAAATACATATGTTATGTTTCCGAATCTAGTAGTCTGTAAAAAAACTCAAGTGGTATAAAAACAAGTCTTTCCTTAATCATTGTAAGAAATATATATATTTTTTCAAACATATCAAATGACTCTTGTGAAAAAAGAATATTAAAAAAAAGTTATAAATATAAAAAATCATAAAATTATTTGTTTCTTATAAAACTTTTGAAATAAAACATGATGGAAGATTTACATGTTTTTATCCAACAGAAGTATATGTGTGTTTTGTTTTGTATTGAATATTATAAATTTATGATAATAAATAGGATGTTCACGTTCATAGTCTGAAATCACTTAATAAAAATAATTAAAAAAAAAAAAGTTCAAATAAAATAATAAAAAAGGGTCTATTTAATTTTTTTTAAAATATTTATGATAAACTATCAACCATTAATAGGATACTTTATCAATCAGTAATAATTTATCAATCAATAAAAAAAAATTACATTGTCATATTCCAACTCGTCAAAATCTGATTATAGGACACTAAGCGCTAGAATATTAAAAAAAAAACACTTGCAAAATACAATTTTTTACAATTTTTTATTGACTATATAAAAATATAAATCTTTGTTTTTATTCTTAAAAGAGTAGATGTAAAATCTAAGATAATTTTGAAATTTCCACTTACATGGGTACAGTTCACACTGTACTTTTTATATATATCTAAGAATAAATTGTAAGTACAGATTGGTTCGAGAGTGAGTATCGAGAGTGTACTCAATTTATGGGAAAACTTTAACCCATAGAGCTTCTATTGCCTTCTTCTTTAACTTCGCTGAGTCGTGAGTCCCTGAAATGAAAGCGTATTCCAGAAAAACACTTGGAAAATTCCTAAGGACGACTCTTGTTATGACCTCGACTGATACACAAATACCATACTTCATTCAGGGCAGAGTATTGTTACAACTTTCTCAAACTTTTATTCTTTCCAACAGTATTTAGCAATATATATCGTTCATTCAAAAAGTATTTCTTTAAAAAAATCAGTATTCTACATGCTTTGTTCTATTTTATTTTTTTTTACAAAAAATTAAATGACACAAATAAAGAAAAAAGATCCCTCGAAAGTAATGCCTGTGTGTGGGTATACATTTAATTTTAGGTTATAATAAAAGGGCACTGGCGAAAATAAAATAGATATCAGAAATAAAATTAGAATGAAAGTGATAATATAAACTACAAATATTTGATTTTAACAGAAAACAAACCATCAAAGGATGATATATTATTAAATTAAAACCAATATTTTTAGCTTTTCCACTTTATTTTTATTTGACCAGCGACCGGGTTTCGTCGTTACCGACTTCACCAGTCTGATGATGTCGGTAACGACGAAACCCGGTCGCTTGTCAAATAAAAATAAAGTGGAAAAGCTAAAAATATTGGTTTTAATCTAATAATATATTAAAAATGCAATTCCATCACGAAGTGTCAATGGATTATATAAATCTATCAAAGGATGATTTTGCAAGATCTGTTTTTTAACAAATAATTAAGACAAAAATTTAAATTGAAACAAACTTAGGTAATTAATGTCTAACAAATAGTCTTTGTGGAATGAACTAAACAGTTTTGGAACTATAAATTTTTTTATAATTATAATCCAGGATTCGGACCTCACATACTAGTATAAGAGTTTCTGCCTCATAAAAAGCTTCTTTACATCTCACCAATAGATGTTTCTAGTGAAGTTCTAGTGATTCAAGAACAAGGTTTCTAAATTGGTTCATATATATAGAACTTCCAAGAATTTGAGTAGTGTGGTTGTCAATAATGAGTAGAATTGGTGAATGTTACACGTGTGTAAAGTGATCACTTAAACCAGCCTATGACGGTCGTCAGCCCAGTAAATGCCCAGACTTCCATATTCTTCTTCATCTTTGATGAGATGTTAAAAAATAACATAAAAAATATCGTAACCGCCAAACAATATTATTGATCGCTAAATTATGGTAAAAGGTGAAAGTTTAGAACAGGTAGAATAATTCGTATATCTGGGAAGTATGTTTTCAAGGGGTGTGAAGGCATTGAAATAAATAATAAAGATGGGGAATGTTGGGAACAGAGTCGATTGAAGAACACTGATATCAGTTCATGCAAAAGCCTAACAGCGGAAGCTAAACCAGTAGCGAAAAGTTCTTGTGCTAACTCTGAGGTATGAAAGTGAAGCATGAAGTTGGTTAAATACGAATAAAAGTCAACAAATGTTATATTTCACAAAACCATGTTATATAGATGATCAAATATTGAAAAAAAGAAGAACGAAAGGTTCTAGTCAAATAACAAGCTAAAATAATGAAAGGATACTATCCGGCGTTTCTCATGTATGTGGTTATAATCCAGGATTCGGACATCATGTAGAAATATAAGAGTTTTTGATGAGTAAAAAAGCTTCTTTGTCTCACCAATAGATGTCACTAGTGAAAATTCTGGTGATACTTGTACAACTTTGTACAAAATTGGAACAAATATATGTATAGAACTTTAGAACCAAGAATTTAAGTAGTGTGGTTGTCAGTCATGGGTAGAATAGGTGAATGTTGTGTAAAGTGACCATTTAAACCAGCTTTTGATGGTAGTAGGCCCCATAAATGCCCTAACTTCCATATTATTATTCAGGTATGTTTAGATGTCAGAAAATAATACGTAATTTTTTTATGAAGTTGTTTTTGATGCCAGGACCGCAGGGGCGCGTCGCGTCCCACCGATCGAGGAGTCCCGGCGGCAGGGATGTGGGCAATATCTATCCCACCATATTGGCTAGGTGTTTGCTGTTTCAGAAATAACCCGCCCAAGGAGAACGCCGCTTATCTGTCACCGCCACTCCATCATAACTCACGTCCCCGCCCTGGTAAGAGTGCTCTCAGACGATGTAAAATGTCGTCGCTACCGCGCGGTTTTATTTTTCAATCTTTACCAGTATCTAAGTGTAAAAAGGGCTGAGTGCGGCTGACGTGATCCGGAAATGCTATTCCCTTGTAAAATAACGCGAGGAATGTGATTATTTGTACGCGCGTGCGTCATTTTCAATTTCCTCGCTTCTTCGGTGTATTAATCTTTAACAAATATGCTGGGCATGTCTCGTCTCAATGGGAGTAGGCTCGGAACACATCCACAGCGCGTGACGTAATACATATTCCGAGTACCTACGCTCCTGCCTAAACAAATGTAAGGTGAACTCGGGTAATGTAATGGAGGCGTTAGGGTGGCACGGCCTTAGAATCCTTTCTCCGACCTTTGGCTAGTTTTTTCCCATATATTGATCTCTCAACGAAGATGGAGAAGAATATTGTTTAGGGATTAGCGGGTTAGGCTAACGTGCTGGAGATCCGGAGATCGAATACCAGGAGGGTCAAAATAAATAATGTAATCTTTCAACTTAATAATGATTAAATATAACCCCCTGGACTGCCACTTGCAACGCATGGCTGCTCAAAATTATCAATCAAGATAACACTGTCTCTATACGATCTAGGGCCCTATGCAATGTATGTGTGTGTGTGTGTGTGTGTGTATGAACATTTCATTTACCTTGACATTTCAACAAAGATGAATAAGAATTGGGTACTTATTTATTATCTGTCATAGGCTGGTTTTAAGGGATGACTTTATACACTTGTAACATTCACCAATTCTACCCATGATTGATAATCACACTACTCAAGAGATTATATTCCTGCTTCAATTAATACATTTTTCACATGCTACTTCTTGGTGAAAAAAATCTCGGTGAGTGGTTTTGTAATACCGTTACTAACATTTTTGTAAAAAAATTAATTAGAAATAAGTTTTATATTTACTAACAACATATTCATTATCATTTATAAGCATTTCTCATGTATGTGTTTGACTATAATCCAGGATTCGGACCGGATATACAAACGAAAATTTCTGCTCAACAAAAAGCTTCTTACCATAAATGTTTCAAGTAAAATTCTAGACACTTGAAGTGACATGTTTTGAATTTGAACAATATAATTCATGTATGAATATTAAATCAAACACTGATTTTTTTGAGTCAACATAGTTGTATCTATCTATCTATCTAAATAAATTGAACAATTTGTATAGAAGTCCCAAGAATTCGAGTAGTGTGGTTGTCAATCATGGGTAGAATTGGTGAATGTTAACATGTGTACTTAAACCACCTATGACGGTCGTAAGCCCCGTAAATGCCCAGACTTCCATATTCTTCTTTATTCAGTGTTCAGATGTTCAGATTTCAAAAAAGATTAATAACATTTCTTTAATAAAATTTAATGTATTATATTTTTTATAAAATAAAACAACTTTCTTTTAAGCACTTTTCATTGGTACACTTTATCCAGCCGGTTTCGACAAGAACCTTGTCATCAACAGGGTTTATGTACTTAATTCTAAAATTTTGAATTTATTACATAAACCCTGATGATGACAAGGTACTTGTAGAAACCGGTTGTATTAAGTGTACCAATAAAAAGTGGTTAAAACAAAGTTGTTTTATTTTATAAAGATTATAAAATGTGCCACAAAGTATCTGCGAAAATCATTCAAGAAATGTATTATATTTATTTATTAATGCATGCATTAAAAAATAACAGAGTGTATTGTTAGAAAAAATGACATGAGTGTACGTGTGTGACTACTGAATCAATCAAATGACCTTGGATCAAGTGGCGCCGACGAGTTATCTCGTTATTTTGATACTCCAGAATGGGTTCTAGTTCAGTCGCGCGAGATGGAAATGGAAATTAATTACTGTTTTTCCGTCCAGCTCATGTCCCTTGGTGCGGAAAACACCTCAATGGGAAAAATTACAAAGCCCTCACGAGTGTAGGGAGGGGAAATACAAAGGAGAGAGAGAGAGGCTACTACCGTTTGAGTGAGTAGAATAAAAACACTGCTCCCTGTTAACCGCAGCTAGCGGCCAAGCTGCGGATTTTATTTAGCGCCGACCGCTAGTTCAAGTTAACTAGGCGTTTAACCAACGGTTAACGGGGGTAGATTCTCTGTTTCATGAAAAAATTGAGGAAGGGTTTGGCTTTATGGTTTTTAAATGAGAAAAATTACGGTGGGCCTTAAGTGATAACATGATTTTTAAAACGTGATGATAAAATTACTTGTAAAAATTAGATTACTTAAGTAGCGGTATGGTGACGTTTTTGCAGCATCTAAAATGTATGAAAACAATCAATGATCTGTATAAATATTTTTTTCTTAAATTTTTTAGTTATTTACCGATTGCTTTAAAATTTTGACACATCGTTTATTTTGAATATTTGGCTGTCTATAAGCTTTTTTTATTATCCGATTTAACGAGATAAAGCCACAGCAACGTGTGACCGGGTACATCTTGTTTAAAATAAATTTTTTTTTTTGATTTTCTAAAATTGAAATTAATGATAGATTTATGACTATCGGTTGAAATTGACTGACCAGTTTTAACAGAGGACATTTTTTAAAAACGATTTAAAAAAAAAATTTGAAAATAAACCAATATTTAAAGTATTTTTGGGAAAATATCTCTATATTTATTTACTCCAGCTTTATAAGTTTTATAGCATATTTCTACTTGTAAGTGTGTGTACTCTTAATATTTGAAATAACTTTGATTTTTATTTAAAATATGAGTCTACAAGTGAACATTTGCACTGAATTTTGAGGCTTAAAATTGTTAGGGTTGAAGGAAAATAAATAAGGGGTTCATTTTCTCAAATGATATTCTTAAAACGTTTGAACCATGGTCATTTTCTCAATTTTGTATGTGATTATTTTTAATTTTGTAAATTTTCAGTTGTGCATGTTTTCGGAATGCCCAGAAAATGTACTATTTCCCAGCAAAAGAGGCATATTTTTAACTTAATATTTACCCGCTACAGGGCAGAAACGGTTTTTGCATTTTGAAGAAAAAGTAGTGTTTAATTATTTTTTAAGCATACTAAATATTTTTCAAATGGAGAAAAAACCTTCAGGTTTTACTTAAGAGGATCTGTTGCACAGTAAAAAGTTCAATAAGTGGCTTGATATTTATTTTTAAAACATTGCATTATTTTCTTAAACGTGTTTTTTGATTTATGACGTTCTTAAAAGGAGTGAGCGATATGTACTTTTAATATTTTAGTAAAAATATGCATGAATTTTTATGATATCTTTGCCAGGAGCCTATAACAGGTAAAAAACAAGGGAAAAATATTAATGAAAAAAACGTCACTATAAGTAAGACAGAATGTTCTGAGCCACCGAGCTGTATAAAGTGTTTCTTGTTATTTCTTCTCCGATAAAAAATATATTCACACTCATTCATTGTTTAATTTTGAATAAACCCCAGAATTGCTGGAAATATCTCGACAAAGCATAGCTTAAAATATTGCGTGCTGAAGATGGCAAAAACATTTTGAATTTGAAGATTTAAGTGAAAAGGTTAACCGTTGTTCAATGGCTGCTTGACATTTTTAACAAGGAGAGGCCTTAATTATTCTGACGTCAAAGAAGGTTAATTATTGTGAAACTGAGCTGGGTTTTTCATTTATGGAATACGTTCAGTGGTCTTCATGTTGATATTAATGAAAATCTGTTTTTAAGGGTTAAGGATAAACTTGATATTTGGATATCTCGCGCTTAAATGAAGAACGGCATTTTGATTTCAAAATCATTTTAATTTAAAAATTTCTTATTATTTTTTTGACATCTCAACATAAATAAAAAAGAATATGGAAGTCTGGGCATTAAAGGAGCTTACGACCAACATAGGCTGGTTTAATTGATCACTTTATTCACGTGTTACATTCACCAATTTAACCAATGATTGACAACCATACTACCAAACCCCCGTATGTGTCTTATTGATAATTTTTTTCCATTCTTTTTTTATCACAATAGATTTAAAATGAAAGTGATATTCTCCTCTCCTTTATTATTCCACCTCCATGATGTTATTGTTAACACGTTTAACTATCAAGCTGGAGGTTACGGGTTCGATTTTCATTAAGCTTTAAATAATTATAAGTTATTTATTACAATAATGTTTACTTAATATCTCTCTAGACTGTTAACCGAAGCGTAAGGCCGATGAATTTTCCTTCAAAACAGCACTTTTTTATACGATGCAGTACCCTATAGACGATTGGGTTATTTAACCATAAAAAAAGGAATTAAGATGCTTGTCTGCAGGTAGGATAGTAAGGATATGGAAGGTAAATGTGAAAAATACATCAATTTAAAACAATTTTTTTAAAAATTAATTTTGCAATTGGTGGGATCGAACCCGCGACTCCAGTTTTGCAGTCGAGTGTCTACCCAATTACGTCGAGGCACCTGTAAAAGTAACGATACTATAAAAATAACGTTCTAATTTTTTTCTTTGATTTCAGCCGAATACTGAATAAAGACATGATGGAAGAGTCAACGATAATATTGTGATACAACCTTCATTGTACAATTTGATTCTATCTCTGCTTCGAGGGTTCAAACGAAAATTGTTCCCGCTTTTAGCCGTAGACAAATGGTATGATAAGTCGTAAGACTTAATGATACGAGCCCGTCTTCAGCGCATAACAAATGTGTAAATGTTTTCTACCTTGCACCATTGTCTGGCTTCTGAAGGAATACACGTATGACTTTCTCTGAATGACTCTTTCGAAACGGAAAACCCGCTAGAGTATAATCGAGAATTTACGGGGTACGGTGCTTTTCCTGGGCGCTAGGGGGTGGACGGAGTCGGGAATGATCGGGCGTCGGCGGAGATTCCCGAGCGGGTACGCTAGCGCCAGTCTTCACCCGGCGGCGGATCGGGACACTTGCGTGTAAGGATATCATCTCTCCATACCCGAGCCAACCCACTACCGTCAACGTTCAATTCTGAAGTGCACATCAATTTATACAATACGAACTTGTTAATATTAACATTGTGAATTCAATATTCGAGTGGGTCCCGCGACGTTAATTCGTAACATTCTTCGTGTGACATTAATTTATAATGATAAAAAATCATTTTATTTATTTAACGGACAATTCGAAAGCGATGATTTTCTTTCGGTGAACGATCAAATTTGACAGTTTGAAGTGAGTGTAAAATGTGAAAAAAAATTATAATTTTGAATAAAAAGAGTGTGTAGGTGAGCTTTTTAAAAACGATGTTATTTCCTATATACACACACACACATATATATATATATATATATATATATATATATATATATATATATATATATTTATATATATTTGTATATAAATATATATATATATATATATATATATGTATATTTATTTATATATATATTTATTTACATATTTATATATGTATACATATATATATCTATATATAAATATATAAATATATATATATATATATATATATATATATATATATATATATATATATATATATATATATATATATATATATATATATATATATTTATATTTATATATTTATATATATATATATATATATATATTTATATGTAATTGAAATGTTTAATTTAAATAATTCATTTAAAGTTCAGCGGTTCTCATAAAACAGGAAAAACGTATTTGTCAAAGTTCAAACCAAAACGAATATTTTCCTTTGCCTTGGGGCAAAATATCCCAACGCAAATGTTACGAAAATTTTGATTAAAGAACCTTTTGTATATTTTTTATGAGGAGAAAAATAAACATTTGCATATATATATATATATAAATAAATATATATATTTATATATATATATATATATATATATATATATATATATATATATATATATATATATATATATATATATATATATATATTTATATATATTTGTAATTAAATATATATATATATATATATGTATATTTATTTATATATATATTTATTTACATATTTATATATGTATACATATATATATCTATATATAAATATATAAATATATATATATATATATATATATATATATATATATATATATATATATATATATATATATATATATATATATATATATATATATATATATATATATATATATATATATATATATATATATATATATATATATATATATATATATATATATATATATATATATATATATATATATATATATATATATATATATATATATATATATATATATATATATATATATATATATATATATATATATTTATATTTATATATTTATATATATATATATATATATATATATATATTTATATGTAATTGAAATGTTTAATTTAAATAATTCATTTAAAGTTCAGCGGTTCTCATAAAACAGGAAAAACGTATTTGTCAAAGTTCAAACCAAAACGAATATTTTCCTTTGCCTTGGGGCAAAATATCCCAACGCAAATGTAACGAAAATTTTGATTAAAGAACCTTTTGTATATTTTTTATGAGGAGAAAAATAAACATTTGCATTTGAGACCTATTTCAGTATTTCATTTACAACAACGTTTGACTTGAATTGACATTGAACATTTCAAAAATCTTGAATATATTAATTATTTTTATGAAATCGGGACATTTTATTCGACATTACTATAGTTCTTATTTTTTCGGTCATATTAACATCCTTAAGGGACTTGTACACAAGTATATATGAGTACTGTTTTGCAACAACTAGTCATTGTTGCACTTCTCCGTTTTCGGCATAATATTATTCTTCTATTTGAATCTCCGTTTGCTATTTCTTTTTCATAAAACAGTCAAAAAAATTTTCATTAAATATTTTTGCTGATACTTTGAGGCATATTTTTAAACTTTATAAAATATAACACAAACATATTTTTCACCACTACTTTTGGGACTTTTCCTAATCGGTGTTTGACAGGTAACTTTTCATCTCTAGGGATGAATATGTACATTTTATTGCTATATCTAGTAACCTGGAGCGCTGAACATTAATCTTGCACTATCTTAATTAACAATCAAATTCACACCTTTTGATAAAATGCTGTGACCTATGCATCAATGTATGGTAATAGGGATAAAACAAAGAATTAAAATAATTATAATTCTATGACCTCCATCTGCATTTATATGGGTCATAGAGCATTGCTTCGTATAGAAGCAAATGTTATTTCATTTATTGTTTTGGCGTTTACTTTGTGGTAAGATATGATTAAATTGTAAATAAATACACTTATTTTTTACCACTTAAATGTTAGATTAATATTTTTAACGACTAGTTTTTGAAGTTTTCATTTAAGCCTGTAGATAAAAGCTTCTGTAACTTCCAAAACCAGTCGTTAAAAAATATATATAAACTCAATATAATAAGTAGTAAGAAGCAAATATTATTTGATCGCTAATAACATCAATGCAAGGTGGATTTCAATCAGTTCTATCTTTTAAACTTTTGGAGTAGAATACATGTGAATGTGCTTGGGGTGAATAAAATTAATGTTTTACGGGAAAAAAGGGTAGGAATGATAGAAACTAATAAGAGTAAAATCAAAATTTTCCAATGATATATATTAAGACAAGAAATTGGTATAAAAGAAATTTTAATTATTAAACGTTGCTATAAAAATCTAAAGAAGGTATTTGTGAGAATTAGATATGATGAAATATTATCATATTTACAATCATATCGCGTTTTTAAAATCACGAAAAAATAATATTAAAACAGATAGAAAAATCAGTAGGTACACACTTGAGATTTCAGCATCAAAGAATTCGATGAAATTTTGATACATTTGTTCCTAGCATATAATCGAAATTTCTGTACAATCGTACAAAGTAAAAGCGTTTCTCGATCGAAATTATTTGCTTTTCCGTATTCATTTCGTAGGTTATTTAATTTTACCGGCACTTTGTGTTCGAAATTACGTTCTCGAAAATTATCAGAATTATTTAAATTAGCTTTTTTCTTTAGGCGAAACAGTAAACCAATTAATTGTTACTTAATCTTCCTTTGATGCTAGAAGTAATTAAAGCTGTTTACATGAATTTAAATTACACAACCTGGGGGCTTAATAAGATATCTGGAAAGCGACGGCGACGGATACGCACAATTGTGTAACGTGATTTACTAATTGTACATATGTGTATGTCAATACAAATGTATGTGTATAAACAATTCTAATTAAACAGCAATTATATTATTTTTTGACATCTCATCAAAGATGAAGAAGAATATGGAAGTCTGGGCATTTGCGGGGCTGACGACCGTCTTAGGCTGGTTTAAGTGATCACTTTACACACGTTTAACATTCACCAATTCTACACATTATTGACAATCAAATACACTACACTACTCAAATTCTTGAAAGTTCTATACATTTGAACCAATTTAGAAACCTTGTTCTTGAATCACTAGAATTTCACTAGAGACATCTGTTGGTGAGATGAAAAGAAGCTTTTTATCAAGCAGAAACTCTTATATTAGTATGTGAGGTCCGAATCCTGGATTTAAATCACACACATGAAAAACGCCAGAAAATATCATTTTCATTTTTATTTTTTTAGCTTATGATTTGACCAGATAATTTATTCACAACATTTTGAGTGTGTCCAAATACTTGTTCACGAAATCTTTATTATCACGAGTTATTTTCATATTATTTAATGATATGAATAATATGAAAATAACTCCTGTAATTGGAGATAATCCAGATTTTGTGAACAAGTATTTGAACACACTCAAAATGTTGTAAACAGCAATTAGCTAACTTACTAACCGTCAAATCGTTTCCCTCAACGGCTAGGAAGAGAGAATAGAATGCTGCACCATCTGTCTTCTTCTTCAAAAATCTTCACATCTTCCACATTCTTGCGTCTTCTCATACACACACTCTGATAACGAGTAAAGAGACTTCTGACCCGAGCATTTCAAATACAAAATCATGCTTTTGTTGGTCTTCTTCTACTTTCAAATACATATGGCCTATATATTGGTTTTACCATCCTATCCTCATTTGTTCGACATGCCTAAACTATCTCAGAACCCCTTTCTTATTTTTAACGATAATGCTTTTCTCAGCATAACATTTTTTTATATTATTTATTGATTCGGCATTAACTTTGTGTAAAGACATGATTATTTTAATTAAATTAAACACTTGAATAATCCACTAAATTAAGTTTTATTTTTATTTACGACTAGTTTCAAAAACAACAATTGTTTTCATTTTTTTTTTAAATTTGTACCAGAAGATAAAAACAATTGTCGTTTTCGAAACTAGTCGTAAATAAAATAAAACTCAATTCAGTGGATTATTCAAGTGTTTAATTTAATTAAAATAACATTTTTTCATTATTTCAATCACCATTCCAACATCTATCATTCTTTGTTTAGCCGCACATTCGTCTGAGAGATCGTTCTATAGTCGACTTTCATCCTTCTTTTGCAAGCTCCATCCTTCACTTATATGAATTAAGGTTAGTACCAGGACTCCGTTGTGGACTGCCTGTTATTATACTTTTATTTGCTTTACCTGATTTAACTATTCCCAGCATTCATTCTCCTTTGTATATTTTTATCATGTTAATTAAACCGTTATTTATCCTCAATGTCAACCGGAACGTTTTAAACGTAGATATATTTTAAACATTAGATCAATTTACAGTTGACAAAAGCTACAATTACAAAACAGAGGTTTCGTGACAATTTTCTTTCGATGATGGGCAATGGTCAAAACATACTAACTCAAAAATAAAGTAGGAACAAAATGTTTTTAACATTCCTCCAATTCCATAATTTAGTTTTCTTTGTATTAAAACTAATGATTTAAAATTGCAGTAACGAAAATGAAATCGGATATCAAGTTTTGGGAAAAATAAATTTACAAATTATATAAGTATACGGAAGCAGATATCGCGTTTTAAAAAAGCTATGTGAGTCTGGTATTTTTATAAAGTTAGATTCACTGTTTTTTTTTTATATCTTTTGTCGATTGACGTACTTCGACATAGCCACTGGCAATAAATTTGTTTAAAAAAACTCAATTTGATCCATGGAGACTAATATCGAGTTCCGAAATGACGCTTCTCAAATTATTCTAATTTCACGCAACGAAATAAATTCACATGCTTAATATTTAAGACAAAAATACCATTTAATCATATATAGACACACGGTTGTTGAAATGACAAACTACTAGCTTTCCCGTGGAAATATGGGAGACACTGTTTCTACATTCATACTTAACAATTTTCAAAAAACAAAAAAAACAATGAATGCAACTATTATGAATATTTGTAATGTATAAAGAAAGACAAATTCTTAATTTTTATTTATAAGAGTTTTTTAGAGGCCTGACAAATTGACCGATTTGTTAGATTCACGATAATAGCAAAAGATTTTTATTTTGTTATTCTTCCGGATGTTTTGATAAATTTTCCATGTTTTTTTACCTCTTATGTAGGATTTGGGGAAAGACTTTCTTTCTTGTTTGTTCTTTATTTGTCCCCAGCGACATATGTTTATTGTTAGCAAAATACATAAATTGACGAAGGTAATATGTGTTATTTATAAATACTTTCATTCAAATGTAAAACAACTGGATTTTAGAAAGTATTTTTTCTGAATTCGAAAGCATTATTCAGAATTATTAAAACACATATCGCTCACTCCTTTCAAGAACGTCATAAATCAAAATACTTGATTTTTCAGGAGAACGTTTTTAATGTTTAAAAATATAATACAATGTATTAGAAAAAAATATCAAGCCACTTATTGAACTTTTTACTGCGCAACAGATTTTTTTAAGTAACACCTGAAGGTTTTTTCTCCATTTGAAAAATATTTAGCATATTTAAAAAAATAATTTAACAATACTTTTTCTTAAAAATGCAAAAACAACACTTTCTGCCCTGTGGCGGGTAAATATTAAGTCAAAAATATGCCAGTTTTGCTGGGATATAGTACATTTTCTGGGCATTCCGAAAACATGGACAACTGAAAATCGTTGATTTTTTATTTATGACGTTCTTGAAAGGAGTGAGCGATATGTCACTAAGCATTTTTTTAAAACTTTTTACGTTTTTTTCAGTATGCTGGCGACATAGTTCAACATCAGTTTATTCTTAGTTATCCTTTCAAAAGAAAAGAAAAATAGTCCGTTTATTATTGAAGTGAACAGTTGATTAAAATTGAGAAAAGATCCACTGGATAAAGTAACGAACTAACCATCACACCGCTTCCACGCAGGAGCAGGCAGAAAAAATAAAACGCTACACCAATCTGTCGTTGCGAACAGTGTTTGACTTGACAACGCTACACCAACAACTTCTCTCTGCTTACCCCTGCAAAAGTGGCGTGATGTTTAGTTAGTTAGCTTGTTAGTCTGATAAAACATCTCCCATTATCGAGTCATGTTTGCCGCGCAGTGCTATACTCGTATTGTGTCTCGGCCGAGATACATGTAGCCGAGTCGAGTCGTATAACTCATGTAGCGTAGTAAAAGTGTAGTAACACGTATGGCGTGTAAAAGCGGGCCGGGTTAGGTGCGCGCAAAGAGCTCACGGCCCGGGCTTAGCCGTGCGGTCGTACGGCGTACGTAGAGCTTAAAGCGCGGCTTAAATCACAACCCCCTCGAGAATAACTGAAAACCGGGCCCGTTATATGCCCTCATTGTGCTCTCGAGGTCTGCGAAATGGCCCCATTCATTAGCGCCGACGTTTTAATAACGCACAATAAAAATATTTAAACACTTAATCGTCAGAAAATATTGTTGTTAGGAACGGGAACCCGATTTGAATGAAGACACCCCGGTGAATTACGAAGGAACAATGGCAATAATAATTTATTTCGGAAAATGTACAGTCACTTCCTTGAACCCGGAATGAATAAAGCCGTTTTGCGAACCCCGTGAAAATAAGCCATCGTTTCAAATATTTATAATATGGCTACATAGTTATTCATGCCTGTTACAACGGTTGAAATATATTTTTAAAAGAATTGAAGTTTTATAACAAAAGCTTACGAAATCTATCACGTACGTGTCGTTCGGGTATTGTAATTTTGCTATATATTGATCACTAAATTGAAACTTTCAACAACCAGTTCACTTTATACAGTTATAAAAAAAACTAACATTTTGATTGTGTCTAAATGCTTGTTAACTTATTTGGGTTTCTCCTCTTACGAGTTATTTTTACAATTTCATAAATTGATTTTGTAAAATCTTTCAATTTTTAACATAAATTTTACTTGGTAATTCCACTTTGTTTTCGAATCTATTATGACACGTGTTTTGATGCATTTCGTTTCATTTTCAAACACCAAAATAAAAGATTTAAAGAAAAAGTGGTATTTATCAAGTAAACTTAAGTTATTTTATACATTTTGGGATCTCATCATAGAATTGGGTATTGAGCTTAAAAGTCCTGCAAATACTCAGACATCCAATTCTTCTTCTTCTACAATAAGATGTAAATTTTTTAAAATTAATTTCAAATAGACCATCATTCGTTTGCTCTCATCCAATCTTAGATTCCCTTTCCTAATTTAATGCAAAATTCTTTTCACAGATTTGCACTTGTAACGATTTTATGTTATTTAATTTTTCAACCTGAATAAAAAATAGACCTTCTCGTAGAACCCATTATAATGTAGGTATCTTGAATTTTTCAAATTATTTTGATTAAATAAGAAGCCGTCTTATGTAAGACTAAATTTCAAAACAAAATTAAGTTACATATATTTAATTGAAAAATGAAATGAATTTTCCACTCGACCTAGCTGAAACGAGACAAAACTTATAAAGTAGTTTTAGAATAATAAATTTCATACCATTTTTAGTAAAACGTATCATTTTTAGTATGGCTGCTATTCAAATCCAGAAATTAGATTTACAATACCGATAACTTATTTCCAAAAATAGCAAATAATTAAAAAAAAAATTGAAATGTTTAAAGCGATTAAACGGAAATATAATTATACTTTTCAAGTAAAATTATACTTTAATTATTTTTCAGTACGTACTCGTAGAAACCATTAAAATTTACTTTAAAAAAGTAACATTTTGATTAAATAAGAAGCCGTCTAAGGTACGTATGTTAAAGATTAATATTTAAAACTAGAATT
>NW_028281519.1:0-35000 GCF_059751285.1 Brachycentrus maculatus | reverse complement strand
TTA
Source organism: Brachycentrus maculatus (assembly GCF_059751285.1). Taxonomy (NCBI): domain Eukaryota; kingdom Metazoa; phylum Arthropoda; class Insecta; order Trichoptera; family Brachycentridae; genus Brachycentrus; species Brachycentrus maculatus. Next base: position 34,997 of record NW_028281519.1, on the reverse strand, counting down.
AAACTGTTTATTTCTATGGCGGCCCTGGTTTTTAAATCTCGGTTCGGATCGGTATTTTAATTGGTCTGAAATGTTAATGGAAGCAAAAAATGTAATTTATAATATCAAAGAGGTTTGCAAACAGACCGAGGATCATTAAAAGGAAAAAAAAAACAAACTCCTGCCAAACTTCCGATCAAAATATTTTTTATTTGTATTTCATACAAAATTTTAGCGGAATTTATGTTCACGATAAGTTTTCCTCTCAGGTTTTCATTTTTCCTCAAATTGAAATTTAAAGTAGACTCGACACTTTTTGTCGATGGTTGTTTTAATTTGAATGTATAAAAAACTTCAAAAGATAAAAGAAAAAAAAACTATTGAGTGAAAAAAAAATACCAGGCGATTTTAATGCCGAGGTCGTGGTTTACGTAAATTAAATCACAAAAATTCACGTGTATTTTAATATATTCGTTATTTTTTAAATTTATTTACTCATAACATTTTTTTCTTTCTTGGCGTGATCAGGTATGTAATACTTGAAGTGGATAGGTCAGGAGTGAAAATGATCGTCATAGGAGATGCATAAATGCTGTGGAAGAGGTTAACAATGTTTGCAGAAACAGAGTGGGTGAGTGAAATTTTCTTTATGCCTTTGTGGCGTGATGGTTAGTTATGTGTTAATTTATGTGTTTGTGTTTTTTTTTTTTTTTTCACCGCATTGAATATAATGTATAAACTAGATGAAGCGACATGATGGTTGATTAGTTTTCTGGTAATTTTTTTACAAAATAGATATGAATATATTTATTTCTGTCATTCCTATACGATTTCATATTCATCGGTCGATATATTTGCTGTAACGTAACTAAAATCTTACGATTCGACTCTTTTGTAATTGGGAATAATGTACGTAATCCCACCCTTCCCACTCCAGGCCGGTCCTCGATGGCACGGCGCCAGACGAACTTCTTTTTACTAATGTCTCTTTGCAAATGGCGGAATATGCATCACTTCAGTTTATTTCCATCATTTGTTTACTTGTTAGCTAAAACATAAATTGTATTAATGCGTTCCTAACGAAATAGTATTTCTGGGAGCTTTCCTGTACTCTTACGTAAGTTACGGCGTGACACAAACGCGTAGGGAGACGTCGCGAATAAATTGAAAATTTCCGGATATAAATAATATTTCAATTTTCTCATGACGTCAGAATAAATTTAATCTTAAAAATCACACATGGCTTTATGTTAACTTCTCTTTTATGTTGAAATTAATATTTTAAAGTTTCAATTAAATGTGAAATAAAAATGATACCACCATCTGAAACTTTGGCTTATGGTAAAGTTTGGTCGGTACTTTTATGTAGAGTCAAATTTAAAACCTGGACATATTTTGTCGATTATCCAAACCATCTGAAGACACCTTTCTAAATTTTATTGATAGTGCTTATCTGAGCATATATCATGCAGTACTTCTATACGGAGTTGAATCGAAGACAATCAAGATCAGCACTTTGAACCGATTATAAGCATTTGAAATGTGGCTACATCGTAGAATGCTACGCATTCCATGGACCGAAATGGTCAGCAACGCAAATGTACTCCAAAGAACAAGAGCAGAGAGACAGTTGCTGACTGATATCGAGGTCCGGAAGGTGTCCTTTCTGGGTCATGTGCTATTGCACCTTATCATAAAAGGCTAAATAGAGGGTCGACGAAGTGTGGGCAGAAGACAGATCTCCCGGCTCCGGAATATATGAGATTGGATGGAAATCAGGCCGTCAAAGCAATGTTTAGAGCTGTGAGATTGCCCAAGAAAAGGCCGATTGCTCTCAAGTGATAGACGCTAGGGGGGACCTGACATGACAAGTATAGAAAAGATTTTATAAACAGTGTTAATTTTGTGTTAAATAACACTGTCCTCATCATTTATCGTTGACTTTGTATAATACCACTTAAAGTGGTAATACATAAAGTGAACAATAAATGATAAGGAGAGCATTACAATCTAATTTATATCATTATTAGTATTAATTAATCAGAAGAAGAAAAATGCTTATCTCAGCATCTATCATGCATGGTTTTGCTGTATATCGCATTTCGACTGCATTCTCTTGCCAACCTCGTGCGAATTGAAACACGTTTTGATTTACGCAAAATTCAAGTGCTGTATTTATACGCATTGGCGCCAGCAGCTTTGACCAGGGTAATAGCGGTGGTGGTAGTATTAAAAACACGTTTGTACTTTTACGCGTAATCCCGGTCCGACGAACAATTAAATTTACGCGGCCCATTAACCCGTGCCCGCAAATATATTGCTAAAGTTTAACGGTACGACTACACCACTGTGCGACAGGTACAAACAGGATGTAGGATGTGGGCGCCTTTATGCTGAAAGGCATTAAGTGGACAGGTATTATTTTATTCATGGTACCTTTGTCAAACTGAGAAATCTATATAAACAACAATGTAAATTATTGTTTTACCTGGTAAATACAACATTTTCTTAAAATGTATTATGACGCATGTTTCGGTGCATTTATTTTATTCATTAGTTAGTATAGTTACGAATTTATGCGAATAACTCAACATTTTGAATCAATCAAAATTCATTAAAATGTAAATAATTTTAAACCCATAATAAACAATATAACAATGACTAAGGTCTCCCTCTATTGTCTGTTTTACCACTGATAAAAAGGAGATTTTATAAAATAAAAATAAGATACAGCCTTCAACGTCCCAAAATCACAATTCTTAAATTTAGACTTATTTTACACGCGGTGTTTGAAAATAATGCGGAATGCATCAAAATACGTGTCAAAAGAGATTTTAAGAAAAATTGGCACTTATCAAGTAAACCGTAAATTGAAAATGGATAGATATTTCCACGAATTGACTGCAAAATCAATTAATGAAACAGTTAAAAAAAAAATCTCAATAGATGGCGACACCATCTGTTATTTTCATGTATGAAAAGAATGTGAATGTAACAATACTACATAATGTAAATATTTTGATCAAATAATAGTGTATGTCAAAAACATCATAGTTATTTTTAAATTCTTATTAAATTTTGGTAGCTATTAAAATTTAAAAACAAAAGGCGTTCTAAGCCTCTTCAATAGTTGATTCAATTTGTGTACTTATTGTATTTTACGCCCCAATAGAAACGATATTTCCACAAAACCAGTTGAAGGTACCTTTTGGTCCAACTTTGGATCGCAATTATCCCTCTCGTCAGCAATAACCGAATGTCCACCTTTAGCAGAGAGGCTGTATGCTTATTTTCGCTTACCCCACGTCTCGACGTTTTGTTCGCTCACAACTGCGTTGTTTGCTCAAATGAGACAAGGATTCCGTCTGAAGATAAAAATTAATTTGCTAACAAGGGTTAATGGGGAAGGAAAACATTCCAGATAACCTTATCGTAGAAAAATGTAAGAGAATTTTCTCGGGTAAATACGGCATTCGGTAAGGAAGATATAATAATATAATAAGCAAACATTTATGTGAGAAAAGCGGGGTTTTTTGTAGATTTTTCATACCGTAATAATCTGTAAAGATGCTTTTGTTTTGTATTTACAGACTCCGTTTTCATGTAAGTAGATTTTTTAAGGACGAAAATAAAAATTATTAAATAATTAAAATAAGACTGTGTTTCAAAATCACTATACATATTTTATTATTGCTTATTCTAATGTCTACCGGTTTCGAAGCTAACCGCTTTTTTTTCAAGGCTGATTAATACGATATTAATCAGTCTTTGAAAAGAAGCGGTAAGTTTCGAAACCGGTAGACATTATAATTTACTTTATTACTTATAACCCTTATCCGCACCCAATGGTGCATAGGGCACTGCATCGAATTGACGCAGTGTTATCTTGATCATTACTTACATGAAGGCAAGGTGATCACTCTTGCGCTTCAGGAACCAGTCCAGGGTAATATTAAATAAATATTACAGTGTAAAATCACTAATATTTATTTTCACCCCCCCTGGGAATCGAACCCGGGACCTCCAGCACGGTAGCTAAACACGCTGACCATTACACCACGGAGGCGGACAAAATAATAATATAATATAATTAAGTTGTAATAAAATATTCATAGTGATTTTAAAACCCAGATATATTTTAATTATAAAATGGAAAAACACAAAGTCATTGCTTCAAATATAAATTGTTTAAAATAAAATGATTTAAAAAAAAAGTTGTGCTACTCAAATAAGAGGGATTTTTTCCTATTAACTTACTTAAATTAGGATTGAACATATTCAGTAAACAGTTTTTTTAATGGTTGCCACAGAATGTAAAAACACCCTTAATTATTATTAGTGACAGTTTACATCGTAAGCATTACCAATGTTGGCTATCCACGAAGTTATTGGTGAATTGAGAGAAATTATTAATTCATCGACATGATTGATGTTGTAATATCGTCCTTAATTACACGTTTCACTGTTACATTAAAACATACATTTATGTTTATATCTACTGTATTAACTTGTCTTTTTATTTTCGTTCATACTAGTGTATATAAATTAAGTTTAGCTCAAATTATTATATTCTCAATATTATTAATATTTAAAGCATTTACTTTGTGGTTAGTCATTTTTACTTATTTATTTTTTTACAAAAATGTTAATAAAATTAGTATATAATCACTCACCGAGATTTTTACGTCTACCGGTTTCGAGACGTACCCGTCTCTTCGTCAGGACAATCACTAACACAGCATGCAAACAATACTACCCTTCACCACCATAGCACCATTTACACACTCAAAACTACACAAAATGTCTAACACATGCGATTTTTGGTCGACCCGAAGACCAACATGCACTATAGTTTTCAATACAGACATGCGTTACGAGCCGAGGTTAAACGTATATTAGGAATTAGTGATTGTCCTGACGAAGAGATGGGTACGTCTCGAAACCGGTAGACGTAAAAATCTCGGTGAGTGGTTATATACTAATTTTATTAACATTTTTGTAAAAAAATAAATAAGTCAAATTATTATTTTCACTTTTTCAACATCAGATGGTTGATGTCTTTAGTATCTTTTAGTAGGTACATTTTGTTGTTTAATTTTTTTAAACAAGATAAATATATCTACTGTTTTTTTAATTTTTGTTTTTGTTAATAAGTATTTGTTAATTATTGTTTTCTTTTCCTTGTTCAGATTTTATTTGAATCACATAGTACAATTACGATAGTAAACCAATTAATGCGGAGTTCATCGGGAATTTAATTTGATAATTTTTAATTTTGTTTATTTTTAAAAAAAACTAACTCAGGTAGGCAAAAAGAAAAGAAGACCATACTCTACTTTTGCAAACAACATTCACCTCTTCCACATTTATGTATCTCCTTATACCGATTATAATCACTTTCTCCCACTTTTATCTGACTTTTACTTTCAAATATTTGAATTTATTTAGTTTGCAAAGTTTTCCTTTTTAGCTTCTAATTATAATGATAATTTGTTTCATTGTTCTTTTTCACTCATAACAATTTTTTTAAATGTTATTTTTATAAAATGATACCATATTCATCGCATTTTTTAAGATTATAACTGCAAGTATACCGTAGAAAATATGTGTGTATTCTTATTCATATGTTAAAAACTCAAGATTTATTCACGTTCTTTGTCATATATGTTTGATTCAGGTATTATTTGTCATAAGAATATGTATAATACACCATTCTGTTCTAAAATAAAACATTTCCTTTAGTGTCTGCTGTCATAATTTATGGTATATTCGGAAAATCACAAAGCAAAGAAATCGATAAAAGTATAATTCTCTTTGGAACTACACAAAGTTAAAAGTTAAAACGTAACATGTATCCATTCGTTGCCAAATATCGGTTTGTTTCGCCTTTTATCTCTGGTTTCATTTACTAACGTAAGAAAAGATGATAGACGCCACGATATCTTTCGAAAAATTGGCACGCTCGCATACAGTAAAATCAAACAAGAATTGAGAAAACATTAATCTGTCCGAAGATTCGATCATTGACAAGAATTTTACTTTTGTATGGCGATGCGACAAAGTAAGCTCATTTATATTTTGTATTTGAACATTTTTACTCAACAACTCTTTTGAACAACTCAAGATCAGCACTTTGAACCAGTAAGAGGCGTTCAAAATGTGGCTACATCGTAGAATGTTACGTACTCCATGGACCGATATGGTCAGCAACGCAAATGTGCTCCAAAGAGCAAGAGTAGGGAGACAGTTGCTGACTGATATCAAGATCTGGAAGGTGTCCTATCAGGTTCGTGTGCTTGGAAGAAACAAGTACGAGCTTTTTCTCCTAGTCATAAAAGGCAAAATAGAAGGTCGATGAGGCGTTGGCAGAAGACAGATTTCCTGGTTCTAGAATATATGAGATTGGACGGGGAACAGAACCTTTGAGACGGTATTTAGAGTTGCCCAAAACAAGGACAATTACTCTCAATTGATAGTAAAATGTGAGTTTTCATCGTCGTATATTTTACGATAGTCCTGTATTGAAATACGTTTAAACAAATCCCGTAGTATAGAGTTAAACGGCTATATAAGGATCAAACTGTTACTAGAATCACTGGTTCATTTTTGGTTGGTTCAAACATATAATTTCTTATCAGTAATCTCATCAATGTACACATTTATTATTATTTTTTGAGTGATGCTATTAATGACATCAATATATGAATTTAAATACTTGAAATCGGTCCGATCAGAAGTCGAAATAATCGGGGGGTATGTATGAGGAGATAAATGAACGTGGAAGGGGCGAAAAATGTTTGCAAAGATAGATTGGTGTGGCGTTCTATTCTCTCAGCCTTACCATGTGAAAGCGGCGTGATGGTAAGTTCGTTAGTTAATATTTTAATTTAAAAGGAGTGTTATTGTTACACCGACATAAATAAACGCCTGCCATTTTGTATACGCTTTTTACGGGTTATTTTCGATTGGGTTTGAACGGGTTATTTTCTAATATTAGGCATGTACAATGTACGCATAAAAATAAACTATGTTTATTTTAATTTCATAATATCCAAAGTTATATTTGAAAGGGAAAGTTATAATAAACTCATTCTGGAACCTGTTTCGTGATACGAAATTAGTTTATTTTCGTAAAATTCATGCTGTGTTTACTCAGCCCCCAAATGAACTATTAAAAGCGGTGAATGGCTGAAGAGGTACGCGTATAAGGGTAGCTAATGTATGCAAATCGAAAAAGCCAGAAATGTAAATCGTATTAATTTAATTACTTTTTAAACTGAACGTTTCCCCTATGTTTGTTTTGGAACACCCTTCACGAGGATTTTTGTTGAAACTTCAATGTTTGTCGGGAAAGATTGGTTAATTTTCAAACACACAGCTTGTAATCCGTCTGCATAATTACTCGAAAATGGGATTAGGGTTGTGGTATTCAGTTTAAACTATTGTACGAGTTTAACTAAAGTATAAAGTACGTTTTCACCATCATTGTTACATTGCTTACAAGTTCTCTGTTTTATCAAGATGTCTTTATGATTTACACTCAGCTATTAAGACCGATAAACAATTTGGAACACAATGAAAACATTACTTTTATGTACGCAATAGTGTATGTACAAATTATTACAATTAATTTACTATTGACGCCATTAGTTGAGTAATTTGTGAAGTTTACTCTGTATGAGCAAAGGTGAGATCAATTCTGAATAAGTTCACATGTAGTTTTAGGATACAGAACCTGGAATAATATAATTTTTTTTGCATACTTCTATTTGACAAATTAATTATTAATAATTTATTGTAATAACAATACCCACATTTCAACGAAATCCTAGACCATTGCATATATACAAGTATAAAATTTATTGACTTGGCGTTTAATTTGTAGAACTCCATTTTAATTTATGTATTAATTTTAAATCAAACACAGATTTTTTGAGTCTACTAAGTTGTATTTTATTAACAAAAAACACATAAAAAATTATATTGTGACAATTGTTTCGCCTTGTTAGGGCATTGACATTCGTTTGATAATGCCCTAACAAGGCGAAACAATTGTCACAATATAATTTTTTATGTGTTTTTTGTTAATAAAATACAACTTAGTAGACTCAAAAAATCTGTGTTTGATTTAAAATTAATACATAAAGCATAAAATTAATGGATGTTCAATAGTGGTCAGCACGATGGGCTTTACAGAAGTACACAAAATAATCACTTTAGTCAGTCAAATAACAGATCTCAGGTTCAGCCAGCCAAATACTCAGATTTCCGTTTTCTTTCATGTGAAAACGGTAGATGTTGCATCTTAAGCTGAAATATCTATAATATTTATATATCGTCCGAATGGTAAAAAAACAGATAAACTAATCCTATGAATGAATACATAATAATGAAAAGGTAATATTTGTTACATCGTTTAAAAATTGTTAAAATTAGCAAATATGTGTTAAGATGGTTTTGGCATGCGAGTCAAATAAGTGATGAAAGAACAGTATAACAAATTCTTGTCACGATCAAGTATTTCAAATATTTCATAGTGGTCAGGTCAGGAGTCAGAATAATTGGCAGGTACTTACTGTGAAGAGACATGAATATGGAAAAGACGAAAATTGTTTATACAGATTGATTGGTGTGGCACTCTATTCTTTCTGCTTATCTCAAACAACAAAACAGTGTCATTATTAGTCAGTTAGTTAGTTATGTGATGAATAATTTCAACAATTTTGAGGAAAACTTAATATTTTACGATGTTTCCTGAAATAAATATTTATTTTCAACCCTGTCGTAAGAGCAATGAAAGTGATTAGGGAGTCCACGCTTCCTGTTAGGCATCGCCGCTTATAGAATCACCCTCGTTATAACAAGATAATTTGGACTACGGTTGCCATAGGTGTCAAGGGGTGGAATCACTTTATAATATAATGAGACCACTTTATACATTCTGATCGTCCGGGTCGTCCGATCTTCAGCCTTTCACGGTGTGGTGATAAATTTTCTCTGCTTACCCGTGCAGGCAAAAACCTCTCTGACAAAAACCAAGTGTCGTCTCTTTAACGCCTGCATCTTAACAGTGCTGCTGTACGGGCATCTCACCAAAGCTCAGAGCAAGAAACTAGCAAGTTTTGAATATAGGTGCCTGGGGCGAATACTGGGTGTAGAGTGGTGTGACTTCGTCAGGAATGACGATGTGAGAAGAAGAACCCAACAGCCCCTCATACTAAAAGTCGTGAAGAGAAGGTAGACATGGTTGGGACATGTCCTTAGAATACCACCTGAGAGAATTAACCCCCCGTGTCTCTTCTTCCAACCCCGAGGCTTCCGGCGCCCCGGAAAGTCGCTGACGACAGTTCACCGACTATACTCACCGGAACTTCGAGACACCGGACTGACCTAGGAGGAAGTCAAGGAGATGGCGCGTGACAGAGTGACTTGGAGACGTCTCATGTTGGTCATATGCTCCACCTAGGGAGCGAACATAGAAAAAAGAAGAAAAAGACCCGTGGAGGGAAATATAGTGAGGGTTATCCAGTTAGTTAGTTTTAATATCAAATATAAGTATTTTTTAAATTTACTACCGTTATGTTAATTTTCCCTTCAAAATAATAACGCAAATAGTTTAGCAAGACCGTAAAAATATTTCGTTTTAATTTTGAATTTAATTAAAATAAAAAGTCGTTGCTTCATGCATTACCAAATTACCATGGTCACGATTATAATCAAAACGCCACCAAATTTTTGGTGGCTGAAGAGAAATTGGGGTATAAACCCTACTGAGGAATGAGATTACGTGTGTTAAATATGTAAAGTTCTAGGCGTAGCCCTTAATGACGATATTAGCATGCACAGTGAGGGGAGACACGTTGACAAGCCAAAATATTTAGAAAAAATAAACAACAAACTTGCAATTAAAATAAATTAATCAATTTGAATAATTAATAAAAAAAATGTATCCACTTTTTTTTGACAACATTTATTTCAATCATCAACATTTATCAACATTTATTTAATATATTGCTATCGTCCTTGAAATCTGTACTTTCTCAGCATTTCTTCTTCATGTTATAATGGATAAATTTAAACGTTGTGTTTCGCTCTCTCTCTCGCTGCTCGCCGATAGTGTTTGAAGGAGACGTGTATTTACCAGTGCTTACTACTTGTTGTTTTATTATGATTTTATGTTATAAGACTATTTGTTATAAGACTTTTTGTTTCTCTATTAGTGTATTCATAAGTGTATTTTTATTTTTATATTAGATACTGTATATATGTATAATATGTATTATCTTAAAGGCTTCAGCCGTTCAATAAATAAATAAATAACTAAATAGAAATGGGTATTTACAGTGCTTACAACTTGTCATGGGCTAGTTTGTGTGATCACTTCACCCTCTACCAATAATTGACAACCACAATACTATTTTTTTTGCATAAAACATAAATAATGCTACATGCATAAAAAAACTTATTAACCATCACGCCCCTTTCCGCAGGGATAGGCAGAGTGTTGAACCAGATCAATCAGTCTTTGCAAACAATCCTCACTCCTTCCATATTGATACATCTCGTCATACATACTCGCCGATAATAACCTGATCACTTTCGAGTATTTGAAAAACTTGATCATACCAAGTTTATCTTGGTTTACTCTGCTTTTGTTACCAACTAATTCGCCTAATATATTTTTTTACTGTTCTTTCTTTACTCACTTGATATACGTGCTCAAACAATCGCATCACACCTTACTTAATTTTATCGACAATGCTCATCTCAGCCCTGCATTCCTACCTTATGTCGCAATTGGAAAATCTATTATATGTCGTTTTGTCCCACATTTGTTTTAGAGAACGCATTTCGACTGCATTCAGTTTACTTCAATCCTTCTTTCGCCAACTTTTTGCTTAACTTCTATCCATGAGGATTGTGTTTTTCTTTTCTTGTATGTGCGTGTATAAATGTCATTCTAGATGTGTATATGTTAAACAAGATATATTAAAAAAGCGTTTTAAAAGAATATCATCGTCAAGATAAATAAAATGATTTGGTTTGTCTTCGAAAAAAAACTTATTCATAATAATAAATAATAATAAAACCCTTATCCGCACCCCAATGGTGCATAGGGCACTGTGTCATATAAACGCAGTGTTATCTTGATCGTTTACACATGAAGGAAAGGTGATCAGCCTTCCGCTTCAGGTACCAGTCCATGGTAATATTGAATAAATATTACAGTGAAAAAATCACTTATATTTATTTTACCCCCCTTGGGAATCGAACCCGGGGCCTCCAGAACGGTAGCCGAGCGTGCTGACCATTACACTTCGGATGCGGACTAAAATGTGTGTATATTTATGAATGTGTGTATATACGTTTATATTTTTAGCAAATAAATTTTATAAAAAAATTAGTATTTAAACAAAAATATAAGAGTTAATAAATAATATATATTTATAAACACTTCATGATTTGAAAGAAAATAATAAAACAAAGAAATAAAATGATAAAGCAGAGATGTATTAAGAAACTAACTAATCTCTCAACAAATACTCCTCTTTAGTATCAAATCAAACAATTAAGCGATATTAAATACTTATATTCTGAAATGTTCGATGTTTGCCATTTACCATAACTAGAGTGAACTTTGACTTAAGAAATTTAGGGAATGTCTTTTGGGAATAATTTTCATAGACATTATAAACCTTGAATAAATTGGATATTCTGTACAAAAAACTATGATTTATTATAATGTTAAAACACCGATAATAATGGTGTCATTAAAATCTCAAACACGTTCGCCTTGTTAAATATTATTCAGAATATTAATCATTACGATAGACGTTGTGTTATTTGTAGAAAAAGTCTAGAGCTAACAGGCGATGATTTTACGATATTATAGTTATTAAATTGTCAAGAGCTAACGAGCTTCGTAATGAAAGATTACTGCAAAAGCACGCGATGAAAGGTTCTCCTAGTTATTAAAAATATAAAGAAATTGGCTTGTTAAACTTAACAAGTATGACAAACTAAAAAAGTGTTTTAAAAAATATACTAAACCACCTTATTTTATAAGAAATAAGAAGTGTCAGACGATTTTTGAAAAAAGACGGTCTTTTTACGTTTTAACATTATACGTCGTAACTTGATATGAAACATGTATGTATATGGAAGTCTGAGAATTCCAGGGTTTATGACCTTTCAGACTTTTCACAGCTAATAAATATAGCATAAAAATGAAATCTATCTTAATTTTTTTGATAATTATAATAAGCGTATATTATAATTAAAATGTAACCTTGTTTTAAAATCATTATAAATATTTTATTATAACTTTTTATCAAGACTGATTCCTACCGCTTCTTTATCAAGACTTATTAATACTAGTATTTATCAACCTTGATAAAGAAACGGGTAGCTTCGAAGACGGTAGAGATTATAATTATGTAAAAGTAACATATTTATAGTGATTTTAAAACAAGGTTACATTTTAATTATACAATGAAAACTCACAAAGTTAGTGCTTGAAATATAAAATCTATATGTTTAATTTTTATATTTTTTTCGAAAGATTCTCCGTTCTTACAATGGAACGGCGAATTGTTAGTTTATTTTTATTATATATTACTCGAAATATAATTTATGCACGTCCGATAACATTGCTGTGTGTTTTCACTTTCATCTGACAGAATGACAAATCACAACAGTGCAACCGAACCGTGGAATTACCATATCTGTGACCTTTTTTCTTCCCTACGTTGACATTTCTAAAAAAAAAAACGTAAATAAAAAATAATGTCTCCCGTAGCATATATTATGGAATCGCTTGATCCTGCAACATTCCGGATATAATATGGTTCATGAGTTTTATGAAGTGCATTATGAGAATTTCATGTTGTGTTTCAGGCTTTTTGTTTTGTTTTCAGCAGGGAATACGTATATGTGGTATTATTATTCCTGAAAATACATGTTTGTAATGTATGACCTATGGGGTGGGTGAACCATATTAGTTCAAGCAATCAGAGTGTGGTGGGGCTTTTAATGTTATAAATTATAGTGGGACCCATAAGTCAACAATTTATTTACAACTTCCTTTAAAATGGACAATGCTGTAAACTTTTAATTCATTATAAAATGGAGTAGATGCATAAAGGGTTTATATAAGAAAGTTTGAATCGATTGAAAAATATTATTTCATACAAAATATATTTTTTTTATAAAACAAAGCAAACAGTTTAATATTATGATAACGTCACAAAAAACGATGATATAAATAAAATAGTATGAAAAGTCACAAAATTAGTGCGTCAAATATTGATTAATTTATATCATAAGTTAGTCGTTGATAAAATCATTGATATTATAAATTAATTAAAACTTTATGTTACATATTAATTTTAACACTCAACTTGAATTTGGTTTAAAAAATTATATTTTTTAATTTTGTTTATGTTTTGTCATTTATGTATATTTACATATATAAAAACAAATTACAAAAAAACCTTACTGGGTCTACACGTTATATTTTACAATACTTATTTATTAAATAATATTAATTAAAATTTTTAATGATGTCGAGCTACGAAGACAAATATGCTTTGGCCGAATGATGCCGTCTATTTTAGATCTACCCACCTCCGTTATCCATTTATGAAGAGCTCTTTTATATTTAGTTACGCGCTAGGCTATCATGCTGGAGGTCCCGGGTTCGATTCCCAAGAGGGTCAAAATATATATGAGTGATTTTTTTTGTCGAATATTCATTTAATATGACCCTGGACTGGTAGCTAAAGCAGAAGGCTGATCACCTTTTCTTCGTGTATTAAAACGATCAAGATAAAACTGCTTCTATACTATGCAGTGCCCTATGCACTATTGGGTGTGGTTAAGGGTTAGAATGAATTACGGATAATCAAAGCGTATGCAGTGTATTTTGAAATACGTACGTGTGGCTATTTCTCAAAATTATATATATTTTTTTCATTTAAACGTTGTTGTTTTACTAACCATTGATTGTTAGGAGAAATAGGTTGTCAAGAGAAGGAGGTACCTATTGTCTTGGTTTTGGTAATTCTGAGTCAGATAGTATAGTTGGAAAACATAAGCAAAGTAAAATAAAGAAGTTTTTGAGCGTTCACTATCACAAATAAGTAAAGTATATCCATGCTTTTAGATAAAATTATACAAAAAATGTATTTAATTATCGAAAATGTTGTTGTATTAAGCTACGAAAATACGTTTTGAAGAAGAATATCATACAGATATAAGTAGATATTTCGTCCTGCTGTAAATTTTGCACTCGATGTAAAATAATACGGAATTTTATTTTATGCAGGAAGATTGATTTTATATTCAGTTCACGCATCAATTTACACGTTTTTTTCTTAGCAAAGAGATATATAAAACATTTTTTCGTTACATAAGTTCGGCACATTCGAAGGCTTGTCCTTCCCTAGGGAACCCAAATCAATTTATATTTTGAAAGATATCATCATAAGCCGTAATATGTTGGACATCGGGATACCCTAGAGGTGAAGCGAGAATAAATAGGCCATAGAAAGTTGGCAGGCCACAAAAGTGCGGGAAGGCGCGTGATGTCTCGTTATGTCATATTTAGTTCCCCGTCCGGCCGCCAGGGGCGCGACGGCCGCCATTTTGTGTTTATGTTTCTTTTGGCGGGAGTAACACATCAATCAACTCGTTTTATCTGGATGGCAAGCAGACAGGCCATATAATCGGGCCTTTGCGGTGCAAAACAAAAACTGGAAACTAACGACCGTGATGGCTCGATTCGCAGAGGCGTTTGCGACATTTAGAGGACTTTATTAAAGAGAAGCGAGATCGCCCCTTTAATTCTGTTAAATGACAGTTTTATTCACTTAATATAGATATCTACTGACTTCGAGTTTCGAAGTTTGGACTTATACAGAGTTGGGAATATCGGTATCTACCTACCTTACGACTTTAGGCTGCTCTACACATTCTAACAAGATTGGTCCAAGAGGGTTGAGCGTTTATTTTACGACTTAACCACGTTGATATACACCTGGGATCACGATCCATGAAATGGCCATATATTACCTTACGATGTAAACAATACGTAATCTTATGTTCGCTTACATCAGTACGCTCAATTACGAGTGGGTGCGGTTACTATGCGATTATTTCCAGGGTTTAAATATCTCAGGTCAGAAGTCGAAATAATCGGCGGGTATGTATGAAAAGATGCATGAATTTTGAAGAGTCAAAGATTGTTTGTGTCAGATTGGTGTGGCGCTCTTTTCTCTCTGCTTACTCTTGAAGCGTATGTTTTTAAAAAGTGATTTATTACAAAATAAATAATATAAATGTTACCTTTAAAATACATACGAATGTAAAATTTCAATTATTTTATTCTTCAAAATATCGTCTCTGGCCAGCAAAATTTGTAATTTCATGTATTTATTTATAAAATACAAATTCATACTTCATGTGGTTAACAAATTATGCTCAATTTTCACCAATATTTTCTATTGATTTAGATATTTTCCTTATATATATATATATATATATATATATATATATATATATATATATATATATATATATATATATATATATATATATATATATATATATATATATATATATATATATATATATATATATATATATATATATATATATATATATATATATATATATATATATATATATATATATATATATATATATATATATATATATATATATATATATACGGCTCTTAAAAGAATTGTAAAGGTCATGAGATCGAATTTCATCCTTTTCATGTGTTTATAAAAATATATTGGGGTTGAATATAAGTCGACGGAACACAAAGAGAAATCTGAATTCAGTAAACGGGAGACAGTCCTTTGCGACTCTCACTCATATTACATCGTCCCGGGTAGGTTTTATGAAGGCCTTCCGTGTTTTACGAGTATTTTGTCGGGCGCCGTAAAAACCCTAAAAAAGGCCCGGAGCAGTGACGCGGACCGCAACGCCAAGCGACAGTCGTCCGACCCTTTTTACTGCGGTGGCTGATAATTCGGCCCTGTGGACGTGACAGGGAAACGCAAGCAAACCTACTGCATACAAATTAATCAAAATCACCCCTGCCTTACACACTCGCCCATAAACATTTCACACGTGCGATGAATATTGGAAGACTATCCTTCTGTTCTATTCCCAAGCGAATGTGTTGTATGGCGGAAGGCGTTCTACTTTCTTCTGATTGTGAGGCTCTTTCATTTCAAGGGCCTGTGTTATTTTGGATAGAGGATTCAATTGATGATTATTTTTATTCTGGATTCGAATGACAGCCGCCGTGGCGTCGTTGGGTCGACGCTCGTCTGCGAAACTGGCGTCACGGGTTCGATTCCCGCCAATTGCCAGGTGAATTTAAAAATATTTATTATCAATTTTTCTGGTTGTTTGTGATGTATTTTTCACATTTTCATACCTTCCCTATCCATACTTTCCTCCCTCTTAAAGAAGGAACTTTGCGGGTTGTTACCTACTTTAAATAAAATAAATAAAAAGCCAATTAAGATGGCTGAACTTTGTCAACAGTAGAAAATATCGTGATGATCGTGTTTTTTTTTTACGTGAAACTTCTAAAGCAGCGATTTGATAGTCGATAATTGGACACGAATGGTGACTAAAATATTAATTCATTTTGTAAATACCGCTATTTCTTAAAATCTACCATGACACGCGTTTCAGTGCATTCTGCGTGATGCAAAAAATTAAATGCAAAATAAAAATGCAAAAAATAAGTGTTACAATACACAGAAAAAGTGGTATTTATCAAGTGTCAATAAATACGGGCCGTCGGTTGATATTTTGAGTACACCAATAAACATCCTTTAGTCGAAATTTGCAGAGCGCTTTTTGGATCTCTTGGTATGAATTTTATTTCGATTATTAGCTTCCCTAATTCGTACCATTTTTTTAACCAAGTTTTTCATTTGTTTTATTAATTATACTTATCTTTTCGTTTTTCATTATTGTTATTTTTATTTCACATTATTTATTTTTATTTTCGATGTAATTTATCTTAATTTCTATTTTCTATGTTATTTATGTATTAATTTTAAATCAAACACAGATTTTTTGAGTCTACTAAGTTGTATTTTACTAACGAAAACTCATAAAAATTAATGTTTTGACAATTGTTTCGCCTAGTTAGGTATTATCAATGGAATGTTAATTTCAATGTTATTTTTGTAAAAGGTAGTAATGCCGTAAATAAATAAATAAATAAATTGATTTTTATATTAAAAACGCTCAAAATTAATTTGAAGATGCTCAGTCTGTGTCCAATTTGAATAAAATATGTACTTATTCAATACAAGACCCCGAAAGTGGTTTCCTTGGTTTACTAATACAAAGGTTGAAAGGTAACAAAACGAGTATACTTGCTGTGGAATTCTATGAATGAAGAATTTCTAGATGTTATTATTCGGAGCGAGGCTATAGAAAATATTCGCTTACCTGACAGCTTCCGTCATCAAATGACAGGGAATTTATAACGTGAGGATGAATAATGAATAATGCTTCTTTTCACTTTCTTCTTTTAAACTAGAATTCTACCTGGGAGTTGGTAAATTCGCAATACGTGATATGTACCTCCCAATAAACGAAACAATATATTTTCATTTCGATATCGCTTTTTTTCGGCGCACGAAGAAACGTAGATGAGAATAAATTTGAATTAATATCACCGATATATCATATTTAAAAGCATAAAGAGATTTTTTCGTTCGTACTCTTTTGTTTCCTCAAAATACATGTGTGCATTAGCATTTTTAATGATTTGAGATTCTTGGAAATAATACAACATCGATTTTTAAATATGATATACAATTATTCAAATATGTATTTTGAAGAATATTGTACGAAGTGTTTTGATGTTTTAAAATAATCTTTTAACTGTGTTGATTTTTTAAACTTTTTTTTTATGTTTTGTGCTGAAACAAAAAACAACAACCCTGCAGCTTTTTTGAAAAACTAACACAACTATTACACCTATTCGCTGTAGGGGAAGGCAGAGAGAATAGAACGCAAAAGTAATCTGTTGTAACAATCTCGCCAGTTACACATACCCGCATCACCACATACATACCAGCAGATTATTCCAAATCCTGGCCACTTTCAAGTACTATAATTACTTAGAATTACTACATTTTCTTCAGTTTTTCAGTTATTATTCTTGTACATTCGCCCCATAAATTTATTTTAATGTTCTTTCTTCACTCATTCGTTTCAAATGTCCAAATCATCTCAACACACCTTTCTTAATGTTTGTCCATAGTGCCTTTGTCAACATTAGATCATTTAATTTTATCATTCGAACATCTATCCGTTTTGCTGCACTTTCGTCTGAGACATAGCATTTTATTTGGATTCACTCATATTTTTTCTAGTAAGTTAGCATTTGATGAAAACATCTGTAGTTTTCGAAACTATGTAGTTATCTGAAATAAAATTCAATTATTGGTCTAATACAATTGTTCAATATTTAATAATTGTTATTTAAATGTTAATTAATATTTAAATGGTTATCAAAACACAATTTATTTGAATAACCTGATTATGCCCCAAATGCCGCTTTATTCAGATGTAAATACTGCATCATCTGATGCACGTTACGTTCTGGAGGCGGGATATTTCATCATTTGGCAGCGGATGAATGATAACCCTCTCCCTGAAGACGTGTTCCGAGCGACAAGCAAACCGAACGGATGACATTTGAATTGCTAATGTCCCGAGGGTCGCGATGCAACTGGCTGACTAAGCGTAACAGCCTGCGACCTTCTGGTATCTTACGATGCCCTGGTAGACTAATAAGTCATTCTGCAATGTAAATATTATTAAATATTTATTTAATTAATTTTGGCATTTGCTCTTATTTCATTAATTACACCCGGCCTAACGATGCTGTGACTTAGTCAAGTTTGATGAAAAAGAAAGAAAAGTGAAAACACACATATTTATTTTTTATTTATTTTACAATGTTCGTGGGTACTTATACAATATTTTAGCAGCTATCAAAAAGCACGTTTATCGCCAAAAGTAATAATTATTTTTGCGAAACACATTGTCAATGTTTAGTATTGCATTACGTTTACCAGATGGGGCTGCCATTGTTGTCAAAAAATATTTTTTTTAAATGTTTTTTTTTTACTTATCACAGGTGTTTTTACAGGTATTTATAAAATAGCGCTTATTCAAATGCAACTTTATGTTAAGACTTCAAAGTTATTGGCAAATAATTTAAGAGAATTTAAGATATTAAACAAATGAACATCAATATTATTATTAATTTTAGATGTGACATGAATAAGAACAATTATGTCCTTCTGTCCTTTTATGAAAATATACCGTATCAATTCGTGTAAATCTCGAAGCAAATTTTTATTATCATCTGAAAATTATCGTGGAAGTTCTTTTGTTTTATTTGTATTATTATTTTTAAAAGTTTTTTTTTTTACAAAACATGGATGATGGAAAATATGGATAAAATTTTGTTATTATTATTTCGGAATTAACTTTGTGGAATGACATGCTGATTATTACAAAAAATAAACACATATAATACCACTTATTGAGTTTTATTTTATGTGTGTAATGAAATAAAACTCAATAATTGATATTATACAAGTGTTTAATTATTAAAATAATGAATAAAATTGTTCAATATAACAAATTTTTAGGTGAATAATTGTGGATAAATACAAAATATTAATTTAAAAGATAATTTATCTTTATAAATCGTATAAACTGTGAAGCAAATTTCTATTTTAACCTGAAAATGGACGTGAAATTCCTTCGTTTTATTTGAAAGCATGTAAAAACCTACTTGAAATTCTCGGTGAAATACTTCATCACTCGGAAACCTACAAGTTGGTATAACTTTGAGTTATTTAGTTGGTAATGAATAATGTTAATTTCGGTTTGACGGCATGACAATACCCTTGTCAAGCGGCCTCAGGACCATTAAAACTTTCGGTACAACTAAAGCCTTTATTTGATTAAAACAAATTATTAGTGATTTCACAAAATGGAGTGATTACAATGGTTAGAAAACCTGGAAGGTTTTAAAATGGAATTTGAAAGCTTTTGTTTGGATTTAATTAGTATTGAATATGTTATGTAAGTATTTTTTCGATGAATGATTGAGAAACAGTATATTTTTATTACTCAAAATAAAAATAGAATTAAACTCAATGAAAATGGATAATAAAACACACTTTGGACAAAACAGCAATGTTCGCGGCTGGACGCAGTGGACGAAAAAGTGAACGGGTAGTTTTATCTAATAACCATACAATTTTACAATCTCATCTTACAATTTGATCTTAAAATGCGATGAAGACATTTATTTTTTGCCAATTAAAAAAAAAATCTTACAATTTGAGTAGCAAACTAACTAAATTTTTCAATATTTTTCAATTTTATTCAAGTGTAAGGCGTCCTATTTCGTAAATTAGAAATTGAAAACTATTATTTGGTAGATTCTTTAAAATTATTACACATTTTTCAAACACAAAATAACCGGTTATTCAAATTCTAAATGATACATGGCTCAAATGTGCATGAATTTAATACCATTTAATTCATTCATTCGTTTTATTTTTATGAAATGATATTCTTTTGTATACTAATTTTGATGATATCAGTTTTTCTGCCTTCGTAGAGTTGTGGATAGAGAGATCGAAGTACGACTCCCAGAGGAATTAAAATGAATAGCAATGATTTTTTCGTTTTAAATTTAAATTTAACTTGATAAAAATACCACCTTTTCTTAAAATCAATTGTTGCAAGTCTTTCAATGGATTTCAGAATCATTACCGAACACCGGGTGGTACAAATATTTCTACCTGTGAATGCGTAATCAATTAATAAAATAAGTAATTTTTAAACTTTATTATTCATTTAATATGACCCTCGACTGGTATCTGAAGTGCAAAAATGATTCTTCGTGTAACTAATGCTGAAGCTAACATTGTGTCGATACAAAGCAGTGCCCTATGCACAATTGCATACGGAAAGAGTGAAATATAGTTATATTTATATGTATATACATAACCACAACTTCATTTGAATAATGATCTGTGAATAAAAAAATCATCAAAATACTTGTGTACATAATTGACATTTTCGAAAGGTTTTTTAGTTACCAAAATTGATCGCTTTTTTATATGAAATTAAAAACTGAATAAGTGGAAAGCTTATTAAAACACTGGCGCTTAAAAATATCGGGGCAATAATAATAAAAAAATAGTTCAAATATTTTTGTTACCGTCTTGTGCAATAAAAATTTACCTTTAATAATTTAAAGATTTCATCAAACACCTAAGGAAACTGAAAATTTCCTGAAAACAACGAGTGCTTTAAATTTATAATAAAGCCTCATAAATATCAATTACGGTATAAATTTCAGTTTATTGCTATCGAGATAAGGGTGCCTGGTTTACGTATTTAAGCACGCATCGTAATTTCGAAACGGTACACTCTGGCATTCTTATATTGCTAGGGGATTATATGTAATACTGCTAACCAAATATAAATACAATATTATTTGCTGAGCACGGCTCGTGCAACACGAATATAGAACTTGGCTATTGGCGGCAAATTTCTGACGCAGGGTAGTGATTGAAAACAAGATAGTCTGAGTTATTAATGTGTGACACTAGGGTGGACCTTATTTTTCTAAAATAAGGTCTCAATACCTACCCTTTTCCGTTTGACCTAAAACCGTACAAAATTATACTGAAATAACCTGATATTTATTCTGATTTGTAACACAAGGGTTTCACATATCATATACTGAATATATATGAGTATATTTTACATATCCACAAATATCATGATTTAAAAAATATTGTTACAAAAAAAATGCTAAATGAATTGTAATAGTATTTATTTTCTGAACCCAAAGTGGTGTATAGGGCACTCCGTAGAATCTAAGCCTTTGTAACTCGATCGCGATCATATGAAGGTAAAGTGATCAGCCCTGCGCTCCTGTTTCATGGACATAGGAGTTCAACAGATCAGAGTTAAGAACATTAATGCAAACATATGTACGATGCAGTGCCTTTTGCCCTATTGGGTACAGATAAAGTTTCGTATTATATGATGTGACCAACAAACTATCACGCCCATTCTCTGCGTATTTCAAGTATTTAATCATGTCAAGTTTTCATTGGTCTTCTTTTTTCTTATTTCCAACTTCACCTATGAATTTGTTTAACCTTTCTTTCCTTACTCGTTTATTCCACATGTCTCAACACTTTGAATTCATTCGATAATGCTCGATAATTTTTGACTTTCATTTTTACCTTATTTCACCATTCAAACATCTATTATGCATCGTTTTGCCGCATATTCACTAGAGAGATCGCATTTGGACTGCACTTAGTCTACTTTTATCCCTCTTTCATACAGAGATGAATGTAGCTCTGGATACATGTAAAAAAGTCGTATATGGGAAATATTTTGAAACGTGTGGATAGCTTTAATTTGGGAAGTATGTTTTATAGGGATGTAAAGATTGATAAAGATAGTGAAAGGAGAGTAAATGGTAAACTGAAATCATTGATAGTAAATAAAAGCCCAAAAGAAAAGGTAAAAACTGGCAGTGTACAACGGAGTTATGGTATGTGTAGAAATGAAAGATAAAATTATGAATGTAACTGAAATCCGTTTTTATTGATCCATACAACTAAAAACCACCCTAGTGTTTTATACTTGTACTTATAGAGTATAAACAGAAAAAAATAACAGAGTTAAACAATACGGTTAATTGTTTATGTTATTTATTGTTTTAATATTTTATAAAGCGTGTTAAATTTTTTAATTAATTTATTTTATGGGTCTAGAGTCTAGAGGCAATGTGACTTCCTTTAGCAATATCCTTCCCCAAGGGTTCAAGAAAAACAATCAATTATGTTACTCGACATTGGGCCCATAACGGTATGATTTAATGTACTGTTATTTTATTTACTGTGTTAAACATTTTGCAGATAAAGGTGCGACAGTAAATTAAAATTAAATTCATTTGAATTCTGAAAGCTCTTAAGTTATTTTCATATAAAGCTCCCATTTTATACTGACAGGATCAAAAATAGAGCTTCAAACCTTAATCATAGTAGCCAGACGTGCTACTTGCTATATAGAGACCGACAAACGTTCCAATAACCCATTTTTGTTATGTATGGGTATAGAAATCCAGTGAAAAGGAATAAATTATTAATGTAGTTGGGATATGTAAATCAAGGATTTTATACGAGTTTATGGAATATTTCAACCTTTTAAACCAACGAATGAAAAAATATGTATCCTTGTTATCAAGGGTAACATATTTTCAGATAAATGTATATTAATAATATAAGCAATATTTTCGAGTGTGTTCAAATACTTTTTCACAATTCTGGATTTTTTCCACATAGGAATTTAAAAAAAAAATTGATATCAAAATTTGGACACACTCAAAAATCTTGTAAATAAAAATAACTGGTCACATTATAAGCTTCGTAAAAAAACATGTTTTTCAGGCGTTTCCAGTATGTAAAAATAATCCAGGGCTGAAAAATAAATGGTAATAAAAATAAAAGATGGCTGTTGTGAAGTCATATGTATTGTGTCATGAAATTGATCAATACATCTAGGAGATTAAAAAAATGAAAAGTGTGGTTGTCAATCATGGATAGAATAGTGTAAAGTGGTCACTTAATTAGCCCATAACAGGTCATAAGCCCTATAAATGCACAAAATTCAATATTCTTCTTTATTTATGTTGAGATGTCAAAACGTATTAATATTCGGCTTAAATAAATACCTACTTGATTTCTTCTTACCCCCCTTATTTGCATTCAATGGTGCACAAGGCACTGTATCGTTAAAAAAGTGATGTCATTTTTTTCTCTCTTTATTTTTGCATTTGGTTTTTTTCCATTTTGTAATGTAGTCATAGTATTTGAATACAAAATTGTAATAATATATTTTTGTTTTGGATAATTTATACATGACCGTTTTCGAAAAATTACTTGATCACACCCATTTTCCTCCCTCCCGTCCCTCTTACTATTAATATGTATTTTTACAAATTTGCAAATGTGGAATCAAGTAGGTACTTATTTTGTAATACTCGTATATGTGAATGACTTGATATAGGTAATTATTCTGTAAAATTTCAACAACAAAAAATACTGCCTCAAGGGCGCTTCAATGGTTCTCAATCTAGTTCTGTGTACGAATTCGTTGAGGATTTTTTCCTCTCACGAAGTTTTACAAAAATAATATTTAAATGTGTATATTTCTGGCGTATTTTATAATCCGATAAAGCTCTTCTACACCAACACGACGGCATTGAGTGACCAACGAGCCGGTTGGGTTTCAACTAAACTAATACAAAACTCCGAAACGTCAAGTCGGCTCGAGACCTTTCTCCGCCAGAAGCTCTAAATTGTCAAACTCATTGAAACGAAATGAACCGGCCGCGTTGTGAAATAGCTAGTTTGGTTTTATTACACAAAATTGTATGAGGTCATTCTCATGAGCGGGCGAGTTATAAAGAATAATATCTAGCGAAATCTTTTTCTAATCACTATTTCCCACGCACGGAGAAACTATTGTATTATTGATCTCCTTTTGTTATTGAAGAGAATTTTAGTTTTTGTGTAAATGTGGTATTAGAATTGTGTTTCTAGGTTAATGCGAACCGGTTCTCCTTATCGATATGTCTTCTTCTTTCTTGCTCCATCCTAACGTATCGTCTTTGTAGATTGTTAAAATCAGCTCTCCTTCTTTGAGTTGTTGGTCCTTCTATCATATACAACGTCGCTGAGGTCATGCCTTCGAATCATGTTTTATTTCTGTATTTCTATAGCATCCATGAATTGTTGAGTCTTCCTTTAGATGTCTTTCGAGGAAGATGAATGGCGTTAGCCTGTTTTACAATATGTTCAGGTTCTCTACGTCCTATGTGCCCATAACATCTCGATTGCCTTTTCTCTACCTTTCTATGGATATGGGTTACGCCTGGGTGTAACTGATATCCATTTTCTACGAATGCGTGAACTCTTTATTTAATCTCTAAGGGACACTTCAGCTGACCATATATATAGGCAACTAGAAACGAATGTAAATGCATTTTAGCATTTTCTAGTTTCCTAGAATTGGGGTAATACATCGTCCAGCATTCGGAGCCAACACTCACCTTATCATTCATCGTTATATTTGTGAAATACCACTTAAAAACATTACTTCATAACTACCGGTTATATAATAACCATTCCATCACCAGGTTAAATGGAGAATTTTTTTGCCAAACCACAAATTTAACTTTGTTTTTAATCAATAATTTTCAACAAACTAACCATTACATGGCTTCTCCACAGGGGTAGGCAAAGAAAATAGAACGCCACATTGCTCTGGCTTAAAAAAACATCTTTGCCTCATCATCATTTATAGATCTCTTCATATACCATATATCCGCCTATTATTCAGACTCCTGATCTGATCTCTTTCAAGTATTGGACATAATTGATTATGCCAAGTTTATAATTACATAAGTATATACTAATAAATGCGAATATATTTTCGTTTCTTCATTTGGTAGTAACCTTATGTATCCACTACCAGTTTAGCTTACGTAAGTTCAGATTTACCATAATTCATCAGCAAATCACTTTTCTTGCACACATTATGCACTTTTGTCACCATCGTCTGTTGGTCCGCTCAGCTATATACTGTACGAAAAAATATATGCTATTTATTACCATTTTCTTTCTGAATAAAACATTAACCTTACCTTACTTTATCTAACCTAACCTAACCTACCAAAACTTTTATGCTTCTGCTGCCTTAAAACGGACAATCGATTATTCATCATCGTCGTAATTACAATATTTCGCATAAGTTATTCATCAATAAATGTACCATTTAGGTCATAATTTCCATTTTATGGTGATACAAAAAAAGTAAACATACAACATTAACTCTCATTTTTACATGTTCTGTATATTTAAAATATCGATTTTAACATAAAGCCAATGTTTTTGTTTTGTAGCGTATTAGATTTTGCGTGTCGTATTAACATATTTTTACGTTATTTGTATCACGATAATCAATGCTAGCGGACCCATTAGGACTTCCAACGGGAGCGAATGTGCTTGGGTTGGAACTTTTTTGTTATTATTTTTTGTAAGGCTGTTTTTTTCGTTTGAATTTTATGCTTATTGAACATATAAAGCAAATCTTTTACGAACGATTTTGAGACATATCTTAATTTTAGAGATTTAAGAATGGTCTTCGCAATATTTGGTACGAGATATTTATATAAATGGTGCTCTCTGATTTTTTTCCGGGCTGTTAATTATTTTTTATAACATCGTACAAATAACTGTAACTGTAAGTACAGCTAAACTGGCAGTGCACAACGCAGTTCTGGTTCTAACCGTAATGTATGGAAGTGAAACATGGAGCTCGTAAAAAAAGGATGAAAGTAAACTGAATGCAGTGGAAATGCGATCTCTCAGAAGAATGTGCGACAAACGTTGTATGATAGATGTTCGAATAGTGAAATAAGGAAGGAATACAAAGCTGAGATAAGCATTATCGATAAAATTAAGAAAGGTGTGTTGAGATGGTTTAGACGAATGAGCGAGGAATAAACGGTAAAACACAATTTAATTTTTACAGTTTATATAAAATTTCCAACCTTATCCAGAATTGATTTTCTTATTTAATATTATTCATTGATTTCGCATTAACTTTGTAAAAAAACAGAATGATTTAAATAAAAATGTTAAACACTTGTTCATCGTTTTTTAATAGTGGTATTATACAAGATTTTAATTAAAATATGCATTTGTGCTATGTTGAATTCAAAGAAATGATTTTTAGTATGATTGTACCACTTTTGTTAAAATGAGTGTCTTATTCTTATATTTGAAATAAACTGTGACAATAATTGGTATTGCAGTCATATTAAATAAAAATGATAAATAAAGTAGGTAGTTTAAAAAATGATAGTGTATATTAAAACCTGTTTATAGAAGTATCTGTAGATTCTGAAACTAGGCATAGTAAAATGTAAAACTAAATAGGTAAAAAAACATTTTACTAAAAATTTATAAATTTTATCAAATGAATACAAACAAAAAAAGTTGGGGTGCCATTATTTAGAATGAACTAATGTTTAAAAATAAACTTTGTTTAAAATAAGCATCGTTCTAGGTTTTTAATGTTTAACTTATATTACATATTAAACTGTCAATAATTGGATGTGTTACCCTATTCCATTAAATAAGTTTCTTGGCCTTAGCACTTAAGTATCAAACTTTATACTTTGAGGATAAAGTTCTTTTGTATACGATGTACATACATATCCAGATAGACTTACAAAGTTCTTACGAAAATCGGGTACTGAATTGAACACGAATCTCATTGTAGAGGCTTTTGAAAGCTCAGAATAATGATACATGCTTTGTACGGCTTTGACATTTTCTGTTATATTTTATTGCCAGCTTTTGCTAGCAGCTCAAAAACATGAATTCGAAATGAAAATATTTTAACATGTCGAATGTCATATAAAACGGAAATTATTGTACACGTTTTGGTGAAGCGCTCTGTTATTTTAGAGTTTTGGTCGACGTGACAGCTGCGTTTTGATTGAAACAATGAAAACCACAGATAACATACAATACAAGCATTCTGATATTGCATTGTGTGGAATAATAGTCAGATAACAAAACAAATACGTATGTATATATATATATATATATATATATATATATATATATATATATATATATATATATATATATATATATATATATATATATATATATTAATATATGTATATATATATATATATATATATATATATATATATATATATATATATATATATATATATATATATATATATATATATATATATATATATATATATATATATATATATATATATATATATATATATATATATATATATATATATGTATATATATATATATATATATATATATATATATATATATATATATATATATATATATATATATATATATATATATATATATATATATATATATATATATATATATATATATATATATATATATATATATATATATATATATATATATATATATATATATATATATATATATATATATATATATATATATATATATATATATATATATATATATATATGTAGTAAGTCGTAACGTATGTAAGTCTCGGTTCTCACAGGGCATATGGCATGTCATAGGTTGGTTTAGAGTGATCACTTAAAACAGCCATTGAAAGGTCCTGAGCCCTGTAAATAGCCCAGACTTTCTTATTTTTCTTGTTGAGATATTAATTAAAGGATAAACCAAGATTTGTGAACAATGATATCAACA
Organism: Brachycentrus maculatus; assembly: GCF_059751285.1. Lineage (NCBI taxonomy): Eukaryota > Metazoa > Arthropoda > Insecta > Trichoptera > Brachycentridae > Brachycentrus > Brachycentrus maculatus. Next base: position 6,606 of record NW_028281519.1, on the reverse strand, counting down.
TATTCAAAATATAGTAAAGACATTACAGTTAAATTGAATAAGATATTCACTGATTTAAAAAAAAATAGTAAACAAAATAAATGTAAAAAAATCTGCATGGAATACGTTTAAAATTATAGTAAAATTTTCTAGTGTATAAATGAAATATTTACACATACAAAAAACTAGCTTGTATCTAAAAGTCACGGCATTTCTCTGCAGGGGTGGGTAGAAAGCATAAAATGCTATACCAATCTGCCTTTAAAAACAATCTTGCCATTTTTACTGTCATACATCTCCTCATACATACCGGTTGATTATTATGACTCGTGATCAGACCGCTTATTTTGGATATTAACATTAATTGACAAATGAGTGACATTGAGAGATTAAATACTTTTATTTTATAATAACTTCTTATAATTTTATTTTGTTGGATTTAATCAAGAGTAATCATTCATCAATATAATACAATATAAATGTGTGGTCTTGTCGAAACCTTCGAAAGTATGTAATCTAATTTAATTCCACACGCGCTCGTTTGTGGGTCGATTCGAAGGGTTGTAATCGGGGAATTCATCTAAAATTTCAAATTAAAGGACCACTTAGTAACCATTTGATATATTCGGCGCCCTCTACTTCAACAATGAAACTGGCGTGCTAGCACAATAACTTAATTAATTTCTCCAATAAAGCTGAAAGTAAATAACACACGAAAGTATTTTTTACGTAGTCACAGTCATAATAAGGGTGAAATTTTGTGTTACCTTAGTTCAATGATCTGCATTTAAAACCCTTATCCAAAACTTCGTAAGCTTTCCAATGGATCCATTTTTACTAAAGTCTATTTGGCAGTCGCTTAGTGTTACTAAATTTATTCTTTATTTTTTTTTTATTGTTTTATTTTAAAGTGTACAACTTACAAAATGTGACTTTGTGTAGGTACATGTGTAGGTACATCATATTACATAGAATATTTATGAAATTTTTTAATTTATTTTATACTTTTGTATTGATTTACTGTTTTTTCTTTATATTCCGTTTATATACCTTGTTTATTATTACCCCAAATATTTTTAGTCACAAAAACTAACTATTTTTACTTTATAAGTTATACAGTTTATTTAAACTATAATAAATAACATATTTTGGACAAATTGTAATAGAGTAAAATAAAAATAAAGTATTTTTTTTATTTTTCTTGTGTGTCAGCCGTTTCTCCACGGCTGGATGTGGGCCTCTTCGATTTTTTTCCAGACTTCTCTCGTTTGGGCTTTTTCGATCCACTTACTACCCGCGATGGGAACAATGATATCGGTCCATCTTTTCTGGGGCCGGCCTATTCCTCTCTTCATGTCTTATGGTCTCCACCGCAGAGCTTTGGATGCCCATCTATCCATTCCCTGACTCGCAACATGACCCGCTCACTGCCATTTCAGTCTAGCAATGCGATCTATCACATCGACAGCCTATGTCTGACGTCCGATTTCTTCACTTCTGATTATCTATACATTATTAATTTTAAATTTTCCTACGTAAAACTTAATATATCAATCATACATATAACAAAAAAACGTAGAAATCCTTAAAATTCTTATTGTTTGTATTGTAGCAATTGTTGTTATAGTAATAGTAATAACTTGCCAATTTACGTTATGCTTTGAAAATTTCATTTATTCATTCGGCAGTCATCTTTGTGGTAGTGAATATATCCATTTTTTATTTCTATAATAGAAATAAAAAATGGATTTATACTACCACAAAGTGACTGCCGAATGAATAAATGAAATTATCAAAGCTATAACGGTTAAAATAGGCAAAACGTATAAGAAGTTAACGACAATACGAGTAGATATATTTGTGTTTAAATATATACTTTTAACCATCGTGTTTCAAACAAAAAAGGATTCATTCATTCAAATGCCACAATAGATTCACTAAATTCGTTTGCTCTTTTTTTTTAAATAACCTAACATTCAAATAACTTTGAAATCTACATGGCTACGCGATTATGCTAAAACATTTTTTTCTGCTGAGGGTTCAACTTTTTAAGTTTTATAGCATATTTCTAATTGTGAATAGGTTTACTTTTTATTATTTAATTTTATTTTCTGATTGAAAAAATCTACACGAAAATACTTGCCGTCTTTTTTGGGACATGCGTTTTTAAAAAACAATAATTAAATGTTGCCAATGAAATTACTAAGATGTGTGATTTCGGTTTTATTAATTTAAATATGAGATTACATATAGTAGACGTATCTCGTTAATGTCACGAGTTCACACAATTCCATTTTTCAATGAAAGCAATGATTTGAGTGCGATGAACTAGTAAATATAAACATACTAGAAAAAAAATCTACTATTTACAGATAAACAACACAAAATTCGTTTTAAATGAATTTTTACGACCACAGTCATGGTTAATTTTTAAACAATATAAAAACTGAATCATAAAATTTTACATTTAAGTACACTTTTATATTGCGGTAGGTAACTTTGGAAAATGTGAAATCTCATTTTAAAATCTTCACGCTGGTTGTAACTTTATTTTAAGTTTTGGATTTCTTTAATGAAATTATCGTTTTATAACGTAAAATAAACGAAATCAAAACTTTTAATAGGAATTTTTATGTCTTTTTATTTCGTTTCATGGTTTTTAAAATAAGCTTGGCTTATGCTTACGAAATGAGTTCCTACCACTGCAATGTAAAAAAGCAATTAGTAGGCTGTTATTATAATGTAAATAAGTATTATTGTAAAATAGTTTTGAAAAAAAAGCGGTTAGCTTTGAAACTGGTAGATATTATAATTAAGATATCATAAAATATTTACATTGATTTTAAAACAAAGTTATATTTTAATTATGAAATGGAAAATCAGAAAGTTATTGCTTCAAATATAAATTGTATAAACTATTATTATTGTTTTAATTATTTAAATTGTTATTTTTATTTATGAAATATCATGCTATCCTGAGTGCTGATTTTTAATTGGGCTGAGTTTTGATTTCAAATGGGTTTGAATTTATTTAATCATTATTTTATTAAAAAAAAACAAGATTACCTTAGACTGGTATCGGAGTTGCTTTGGTTTTTGTATGTTGTTCTTCTCATTCTTGCTTTAAACGAAGATAGGGCTGTCAGTGCTCAGTAGTTACACGCATAACCTATTTTTTAGGGTATAAAATTCTGGGGCCATAAGGCATTATAGATTATGAGTCATTCCACAAGCTATTTCTTCCACTTTACCAGGCGACCCAGCGCCATGTGCTTCTAATATAAGCCTACCTGCGGTTTTGTTACTTCTTCTCTCTTTTTTTATGACAAAAAACAGGGCTGGCTAGTAAACTAGCTAGAAATAAAGCATTGAGTTGTTCAGGCAAATATGCGGTTAACCTATATATGATCGATTTTCAAATGGTGAGATAAGCATTATCGGTAAAATTAAGAAAGTATGTTGAGATGGTTTGGCATGTGAATAAAATGAGTGAAGAAAAAACTGTAAAACACATTTTTGGGGCAAATGTAGTTGGTTAAAGAGGCAGGTGAAGGCCGAGGAAAACTCGGCACGATCAAGTCATTCAAAAACTTAAACTAAAATTAGTCTTATTAGAAGTCTGAATAATTGGTGAGCATGTAAGTAAGAGACGAAGACATGAATTCTCTGCCAATCCCTGCGGGAAGCGGTATCATGGTTAGTCAGTCAAAAAGTGTATTGTTTGATTAATTAAGAGGAAGAACTAATTTATTGATTTGGCGTTTACTTTGTAGAACTCCATTTCAATTTATGTATTAATTTTTATATGATACTAATTTTCATTTACAACATTTCGAGTGTGTCCAAATAATTGTTCACAAATCTGGATAATCTCTAATTATAGGAGTTAGTTTTCATATTATTTTATATATTTATTCATTTTTTTATATTATATTTTTTGTTATAATAGTTAAAATGATATTTTCTGGCGTTTCTCATGCATTTTAATCCAGGATTCGGACCTCACATACTAATATAAGAGTTTCTTTTCAATAAAAAGCTTCTTTTTATCTCACCAAGAGATGTCTCTAGTGATGTTCTGGTGATTCAAGAACAAGGATTCTTAAATAGGTTCATATATATATAATTTCCAAGAATTTGAGTAGTTTACTTGTCAATAACGGGTAGAATTGGTTAATGTTACACGTGTGTAAAATGATCACTTAAATCAGCCTACGACGGTCGTCAGCCCGGTAAATGCCCAGACTTCCATATTCTTCTTCATCTTTGATGAGATGTCAACAAACAAAATAAATTCTATTGTTTGATTAATTAAGAGGAAGAGCTAACATTACACGATGTTTCCTGAAATAAATACTTATTTTCATCCCTGTCGTCAGAGCAATGAAAGTGATTACAGAGGCCACGCTTCCTGTTAGGCATCACCGCTTACGGAATCACGCCCGCTATAACGAGATAATTTGGACTATGAACGCCATAGGTGTCAAGGGGTAGAAGCACTTGTCGGGTGGTGCAAATGAGACCACTTTATATACTCTGCTGGCCGGGCCGTCAGATTTTACAGGACCCTTTCATTTTCAGTATGAAATATGAAAATCATAGGTATCCTTAAGCTTGGGCTGAGTTGGGTCGGTTGAGTTTATTGAAACTATGACGGAGAATTCCGAAGACTTAGGGACAAATAGTGCTTTAGAAATATAACGTATTTTTATTTAAAAAACGTGTAATAATTTTTCACTTTAATGGTGAAAATGTCACTTAAGTAAATAAAAAAATGTTACATTAGATAGTGATTTTATTAAATATTTTTTTAAACAAATTATTAAGGATTTGTTAGCAACGCTAATATTTTTAAAAGATACAGTTTGTTGTATTTTTTTTTAACTGTACTTTTTTGATTTCAAACAAAAGTTTTTTTTTTAAAAAAAAAAGAAATATTTGTGTTTTTATTATGTATACAAATATTTCAATTTCATACTTTTTCTGTGGGCCTTAGCAGTTCATTATTGGAGATAGGTATCAAATTGGGGTAGAGGGATTCGATCTGAGAAACTGATTTTAGAGTCCGAGACACTAACCAGGGGACCACGACCCGACACAAGTCTTTTGTTGTTCAAGATAATATTTTTTTATTAAAACCAAAATAAATTTACAAATATTAATGAATGTGCGTTTTTAATTTTTCCGGATATTATTAGTAGGTCATTTTTAAACATGCACTCTAAGTATTACGACTAGGTAGTTTTAAAGCTTACCATTAATTTTAAACAAGAAAAATTGAAATAAAACAATCGTGTTAGTAAGTAATTTTATTTTGAACTACTTTACAACATTTTGATAAACGAGATCTAGAAACAAGAAAAACTTACACAAAATTTATTTAAAAGGAAATTGAACCATATGAAAATACGATTTTAAAAAATATTATTTTATTTGACAAAGTTTATAAAATGTGCCAAAGTATCTGCAAAAAACCTTGAAGAAATGTATTACATATTCAAAAACATCAAACGATATACAATATATAACTATTTTCCAAAGATGATATACAAAATTAACTATTCGAATTGGAACCTTTTTCTATTACAATCTTCTCTCCCATCATGATATAGAGGGGGTTCCATCGGATGGAAATGTGTAACCTCGAGATTATTCCACCATAAACTGACAGACCGCAATAAACACCGCCGGCGTATGATAAATGATAATGACTATGATAATTGCAATCGGCCTCTGTAGCAAAAACGTGAATTGATAATTAGTGAGATAAATAAAGGTGGAGGGATTAAGACGAAGATATTTATCCTTTTCTGAGTTTCAGGTTTTTATAATTCAAGGGTATTCGAAGAATATGGAAATCTGAACAAGGAGGATTTAAACCCACGCCCTCGAGGGACTTAATTAATCACTTTACTCAATTTAGCTAATTAAATCGACGTTTTAAAAATAAAATGCTTATATACGTTAATTAACGCGAACAAGGCCTTTAAGCTTCTATGGAATCTCTCACAAGGGAGATGGTAAATCAAAGTCACTTTTTAAAGATTTTAAAGAATATTTTATTTTTTTATTTTTATGAAAGTCTATGTACTTTCCTTTTGTTAAGAAACAAGGCATGGAGTTGGCAAAAGAATGATGCAAATGGATTGAATACAGTCGTAATGCGATTTCAGACAAATGCTGACTTAACGAAACGATAAGATAAGCAATATCGTTAAAATTAAGAAAGGTTTGTTTAGATAGTTTGAGTATGTAAATTGAATGATGAAGAAAAAAAATAGTTATACTTATTTATGAGACGTATGTGGATGGTAACATAAGCAGAGTAAGACTAATAAAATCTTGGCAAGATCAAGTATTTCAGATACTTGAAAGTGGTCAAGACAAAATTAGGAATCATCGTCGGGTATGTAATAGAAGAATGTGGAAGAGTCTAAAATTTTTCGCTTTAACATATTGAAGTGGTGTTCTTTTCTCTGTATATTATAAAATAAACATAAATAACCCTCAAAAGCCTCTATTATTCGAGGGTTGTCTGCAGGGTGGATAGAAATAATACTGAAAGGAGATGTGAAAAATATATCACAAAAACCCTGACAAATTGAATTTTATTTTTGGAATTTATTT
>NW_028281518.1:385000-414431 GCF_059751285.1 Brachycentrus maculatus | reverse complement strand
ATATATATATATATATATATATATATATATATATATATATATATATATATATATATATATATATATATATATATATATATATATATATATATATATATATATATATATATATATATATGTATATATATATATATATATATATACATACTTATACTTTTACATATATATACTTTTGCTTGGCAAGAAAATAAACATCAATGCATTTAGTCGTTTTTAACAAGTCAATATATTATGCTTAAAAGTGTAAAATCCTTTGGGATTTTTCCAGGGAAATATTAAGCTAGTAAGATATCAAATAGTAAATGATCCCTTTTTTGTAAAAAATGCACTTGGTCACTTTCTCCTGTATGACTACGATATATACATTTTTACAATTTCCGTTAAACAACAAACAGATTTTGAGAATAAAACAAATCATCAAAAATTTACACTGGTACGATGCGTTAAGATGAAAAACACGAGGATTGATGAATATCTTTTCCTTTGTAGTAACTACGAAAATTGTACCGAAATCATGGCAGATGAAAATTTTTACAAAAATAAAAATAATTTGTATTAAAGTTTTATTTAAGAACAGTGGAAAGATTCGGAGTTAAATGTAAAAAACACTTCCCTAAAACATTTCGCAGATTAGTTTTTTTTCTATTTTTAATTTAATTTCCAATAAGCTTAGCAACACAGCGCGTCATTCAAACAGTAATTTAAGTTTCGCGGTTTGAAAACTTTATAAATTTACTGAAACCTTCAAGAGAAACTCTTTTATTTACGTTAAAAAATCTCTGTTTCTTCAACCCTTTAGCATCTTAAATATAATTCACAGAAAAGTTTTGTTTTAAACCATCCGAAGAACAAAGAAATTTTCGTAAAACTTAAGTATTTAATACACCGTAATTCTCGAGGGTTAATTATGGTTAAATAACGAAGGAATTCATTCACAATATCCATATTTAATAAAAAGTTTTTTTTATTTTATAAAATATTTTATTAACTTTAAATGGTTTGTATTCGAAACTTTTACTATCTTACTTTTACTAAGTTATTTCTTCATTATCATTAAAGTGTGGATTAATTAAAAGTATATTTGCTATCAAAAAATATTAATTGCATGAAAAAAAACATTGAATAAATAGCCATCCATCCGCCTCCATTGTGTAGATGTCAGTGCACAAGGCTATCATTCTGGAGGTCCCGGGTTCAATTCCCAAGAGAGTCAAAATAAATATTTATGATTTTTCAGTCTAATATTTATTTAAAATTACCCTGGACTGGTACCCGAAGCGGAAGGCTGATCTGATCACCTTTCCTTCGTGTATCCAACGATCAAGATAACACTGCTTCTATACGATGCAGTGGCCTATGCACCGTTGGGTGCTGATAAAGGTTAGAAGAAGAATGATAAATAAGAAAGTGAATAACTTGAAGGTTATAAGCATAAATCTAGAAAAGGAAACACAGTGTATCATGTGACCACTTAAATCAGCTAACGACTAATTATACTGTGCAAAATACCAATACAAAGTGATTGGTAAGTTATTAATTTAGTTTTTTTAAATATTATTTATTTTTACTATTTTTATTTATTTATTTAATATCGTAACCTTTTTTAATACGATTTAATACAATTTCTATACAGTTATACATAAGGCAAACTTATAATTTTAAGTTTCGCTTTTCCTCTCCAAAAAAGTGACTGAGTTTTTGTGCTTGGAGAGGGACATAGACTCAATGCTTATTATTTTATTTGTTTTATATATTTTTTAAGATTAAAAAGGACATTTTTCCTATATAAAAAGTTGAACTCATAATGGGTGAAGCTCAGTGCTCACATGCGCCCTATATCAACCCTATTTAAGCTTTCATACTCCAAGAAGAAAGATTAAAGTGGGATCCAAATGCAATTACTGCTGCCAGCGATTACAGGACAACTAGAGCTCGTGAGGCTTTGCTATTGAAAGAGGGAGATTTCATACAAGAGGGATGAATGGCGCTGGTATTGAGTAGCGAAGTGAAACTGAGTTATATAAGGGAGGTTTTAAAATACTGCATATGCCACGTTCTGACAATCAGCATCTTTGGGAAATAAATTACTGGAGAATAATCATACTCATGAATGTATATACAAAAAACATAATTAAATATTTGGTCATCACGTACTTATCAGTAGAAATAATAAAATATATATTGATATCTTAACATGAATTATATGTTAAGATGAATAAAAGGCTTACGAATACAGTTCATTAACCCTTAAAATAGTGAAATTGATACCTTAAAAAAAATATATATATATATGTAATGTAACACCTTGAAGTCTGTATACGTTGTCAGCATTTCTTCTCCATGTTATAATGGATAAATTTAAACGTTGTGTTTCACTTTTTCTCGCTGCTCATTATTTGTCATTTTATTATTATTTTATGTTTAAGACTTTTTGTTTCTTCATTAGTGTATTTTTATATAAGATCTTGTATTAATGTATTATGTTAAAAGCATTAGCCGTTCAATAAATTAAAAAATTAAAAAATAAGTATTTTTTCTTGACACTTTGTGGCACATTTTATAAACTTCATAAAATAAAACAACTTTTTTTCAAACCACTTTTTATTGGTTCTTTTTTCCAGTCGGGTTCGATTAGAATCTTGTCATCATTAGGGTAAACAATTTGCTACAAAGATCATAAAAAAAAAATCTGCATTTTGTATGAACGTTGTATATAATTTGTATAATAAGCGTCTCATATGAGACGGAACCCCTATTTTTTTATATAATGTGTAAATGTAAATCTGAGTCTAAGGCTGTCGATTTGACACTGGGTATCTTAAGCGATCACTTTGTTCTATGTGCAACGTACAAAATTCCACTCATCATTTTTATCTGTTTTCCAGTGGAGCAAGCTATTGACTCCATAAAAACTCTGAACAGATGGCATCACCAACAGTCCATTGGAATGAAGATACGAATGTTATTTTAACTTTTCTGCGAATATACAACATTTGAAAATTAATGCCATACAGGAGACGAGGATTTTCCATGGGAAGGCAAGAGACAGACTTCCATTTTGATTAAAATAAGAATGTAGGCTTTTCTATTTTTAAATTTTATGATATTAAGGCAAACCACTACCTCTGTAAAGATAATTACATAAAGGATTGGAACATAATACTAGATGATACCAAGTTTTACCTTTTTGACCAAATATTTGAATTGGTCTCGATTTTTGGGTTGATCCTAAGTAAACGAATATTTGTGGGCTTCATTGTGAAAATGGAGATTGGTTCTCTCATTTACGGGTCTGTTAGAATATTGGTTTCAACACTTTAATGGCGTAACTACTAATCGAAAATAGAAAACGAATATTTGCATTTCAATTTATATATGCACAAAAAAAAACTTTTCTGGCCATGCTTAACTCACAAACTTTCGTAAGTTATAAAAATCAAATTTAATATACACAGTGGATCCTCTCATAACGAGTAATTCATAAAGCAACCATTTTTTTTGTAAAAGTTGCTACTTTATGAGCAACATTTTGCATAATTAGGTACAGAGAAAGAGCAAATCCCTTTTTCACGACATTCACTTAGGAGTCGGGACTTCCGCGCTAGTCAAAACCAAAAATTTCTTGAATGTTTTTCGCAAATACTTTGTGGCACATTTTATAAACATTATAAAATTAAACAAATTTGTTTTAATCACTTTTTTAAAATTATTCTTTAATATTATTTTCTTGTCGAAACCGGTAGGTTTAAGTGTATTTTTAATAAAAAAGTGGTTAGAACAAAGTTGTTTAAATTTCTAAGGTTTTTAAAACCAAAAATTTTTCGCTTTACGAGTGAGATTCTGGAACGAATTATGGTCGTTATGAGAGGTTCCACTGTACCTTGTGTATCACTAATTATTATCATATTTGGTGACATGTATTTTTAGGCACTGAATATCGATTTTAAACTAAGTTATGTGAAAATGACAAACAACGTCTAAGAAACAACGTCTATCCTGTTTTCATTATTCAACGTACCAAGGCCATAACCCTCAAATGTTAGGTATCAAATTATATACATATCGCTCACTCCTTTCAAGAACGTCATAAATCAAAAAACTTGATTTTTTAGGAGAACGTTTTTAATGTTTAAAAATATAACACAATGTATTAAAAATAAATATCAAGTCACAAGATTGATCTTTTTACTATGCAACAGATATTTTTAGGTAAAACCTGAAAGTTTTTTCTCCATTTGAAAAATATTTAGTTTATTTAAAATAATAATAAAACAATACCCTTACTTCAAAATACAAAAACAACACTTTCTGCCTTGTAGCGTGTAAATATTAAGTTAAAAATACGCCTCTTTTGCTGGGAAATAGCACATTTTCTGGGCATTCCGAAAACATGCAGAACTGAAAATTGTCAATTTTTTATTTATGACGTTCTTGAAAGGGGTGAGCGATATGGTGTTTGATAGTGATGTTAAATATATCGAAACACGTCTCACAATATACGAGTATGATGCTTAAACTATTGATATTTACTTCATAAATTATTACAAATAATAATTTATACATATTGTAAATCAATAAAGGTAAAATTAAGCATACCGATAAAATATTTTCGTTTGCATCTCAACATGAAGAAAATATGGAACTCTGGATATTTACTGGGCTTATGACCTGTCTAAGGCTATTCAAGTGTTACATTCACAATTCTATCAGTGATTGACAACCACACTACTGTTTTTTTGGAACTACAAGAAATATGATCAATCTCATAACACAGTACATATGAGTGTTAACACCCATCTATTTTGAAATGTAAAAGCTTTTATTAGCAGACTTCTTTTGTAAAATGTAAAACTTAGTTGAGGAAACCCAGATTTGTAGACAAGTATTTGGACACATTCAAAATGTTGTGAATACTGATTAAAGTTTGTTAGCTGCCTTTGATGTACAAAAAGTATGAATCTTATTTTTCTGTAAGCAATTCATTTTATTTATTCAACAGGGTTTGTTTCGACTTATTAAATATTTTTATAATGTTGAATTACGGCCATGGAACTCCGAAGGACTTCAGAATTAATAATTAAACAGTATATTTTTACAATGATTAAGGAAACACTTATTTTCATACCATTTGAGTTTATTAATGACTTCTAGTTTCGGAAGATAAACATCCATCGTCAGGTCTGAATAATAAAAACAAGTATTTCCTTAATCATTGTAACATGTCTTACCACAAAGTAAATGCCGAAACAATAAATAAAATATATTTTTACGATTTGAAATATTATTTTTGGCTTTGTTAAGTGAAAAACCAGCGAAAATTTATTTCTGCTAGCATCATTTCCTAGTTTATACCTGTAAAATAAAGAAAATAGTTTTTATATTCTGAACCAAGCTTTTAAAAAGATTTTGGAGATTTATGGCGCGATTCTAGAACTAAGAACAGGTAAGAGAAAAGTTAACGGTACCTTTTTATTGGAAATTATTTCAAATCATACATTATCCTGAGTAAATGATGTACTATAACACATTTTTTTCTAAACAAGGAACAGCGAAAGCTTCACAACCGCTTACCGTGTGAAAATGATCGATTCAGTCGGCAATATAGCGATTTCCAATACCGCCCTCTCGCAATAAGTGCGCAGCGGAGTCAGCCATTGAAATGAAACGGTGCTTTCACACTGGATCCACGAAATAGCAAGTCACTAAGTAGCCAGACACTAACATTATTTCACAGATGATAAAACGTAAATTAATTTAAAATATTTTTGAGTCAATATAATTGTTTCTTTGTCGTATCCACGAAATAGCAAGTCACTAAGTAGCCAGAAACTAGCATTATTTCATTAATGATAAAATGTAAATTAATTCAAAATATTTTTGAGTCAATATATTTGTATTTTTGTCGTATTCCCGACTTTATCTCAACTTATCGTCTTAGACTGCTGGGAACAAGTCTCTTTATCCTCAGGTTGTAGATCCTTCTGTAATAGATAACGACACTTAAGCCATGGCTTCAAATTATGATTTCTTTCTGCAGCATCTTTGAATTCTTTGGTTTTCGTCTAGATGTCTTTCGAGAAAGATCCTTGACGATTACCTGGTTCACAATATGATCAGGTTCTCTGCATTCTTTATTCCCGAACTATCTCGATTGCCTTTCCTCTAGCTTACTATTGATGTATGTTACCATCAGGATTCCATGGATATGTGTAATCTTTATTTTGTCTCTAAGGAACACTCCAGCTGACCATGTAAGTATTCGCGTTTCAGCAGTTTCTAGTTGCCTAGAGAAGATGTTATGCATAGTTTTTATAATTTTTTAAATATTAGAAAATATTGGAACATGTTTTAACGTACTTGTCAAAAACAATGTCAGTCAACATTACTTTTGCATTATTGAGAAACTTTATTCGAAAATAATTATATTTTTTGGAATACAAATCTTTATATTTGTAATAATAAAATTGGACGAAATCGAAATAACAAAAATTACCTAATACTGTTATTATATTCAAGAAACTTGGGAGATCACTGATATAAGTGAAACATTGTGGTTCGCCACTTTTGGTTTGATGTGAAAAGAGCTTTAAAGCTTGCCAGCAGAATTAAAATGTGGAAAAACCAAATCTCCGAGGAAAAAAAAATATATGTACTACCCCAGCTCTGCCATCGCGGGAGTAAGTGGGAGTAATATTATACAAATCCGAGAAATGTAAATCAGGTCTGATTTTATGGATCCGGGATTTGGGGCGATTGGTTTCTTATTACTCTTGTGATTAACATGGCGTACCAGTGTATTATATCGATTAGGTTTTAAGAGCAATATATATTTTTAATATGTGATATCTTTTAAGGGATCACTAAATTTGCTAAAAATGGATGTGGATTTCCCATGAGAAAGGAATTAACTCAATATATATATATATATATATATATATATATGATTTGGAGATAAGTTTTGTATATTAAAAGCACAGTCAACTTTGTGGTATGGTATATAACATTCTCCTTATCATTAATTTTTTTTAAGTGATATTACACAATGTGAACAATGAATGATAAGGAGAGTATTTAATTTAAGATATAACTTTAATTTATGGACTTGAAATAAATATTCAAAAGTTGTACATGCTTTTTTCGAAAAAAAGAACATAAATGGAATTCTGGGTTCTTATTAGCATATTTGCAACCTTACAAGTTAGCAGTTTAAAAATTACTAGCTAGTACGAGCTTTTATTGCTGCTCCGCTTTACCAACTTAAATGATTATTATCTGCCTCCGTAGTATAGTGATTAGATAAGTTTGGTTACCATCCTGGATGCCCGGGTTCGATTCGCAGGGAGGTCAAAATAAATATACCTGATTCTTAACCCTCCTTCTTATTTTATATTATTATCCAATAATGGTACCGGAAGAACGAAATGCATATCTTTGCCTTCAAGTAATTAATGATCGATTTAACATTACATCAATTTTCTGTTTTATTTGTATGAATATTAAAAAAAAATACAAATATGTATTTAAATATAAGCTTAAAATACTTGAAGACAATAACTTAATAATAATAAGGTCTGCAACGCCGTGCAAAAAATACGTAAAAAAGGATTTATTATTGCTTATTTCATCTACGAAGAGTCAATTTTTTTCATTTGAATTCATACCATAAACTTTATTCCTATATAAATCCACTCGCTGGGTCCAGACATTTATTGTTCTCACAGATGCGCCACAATGACGCAATTTCTTCTACATTTTAGAGAGACCATCGTACCCAGCGTGAATTAATTTTTAATATTTGTCATTTCAGAGATAGAGTACTGTTGCCAAGGGAGAGAGTCTCATATATGTATTATAAATGAAAATCCCGAAAAGGTCCTGAGGATAAAGGCAAAGAAAGCTCACTACCTTAATGTCTGGTATCAACTAATGTCCTTTTGTGTTCTGCTGTTTTATGACTTCAGTCCTTTGACTGATCCAATAGAAAATTTACTGCGGTGCAGTATGTGCTTTTACTTGTCAAAGAATGAGTTGAAAGTCTGGAAAGAGAATTAGTGGAAAAGCTCGGTACGTTTATTCTATCTTTCGTGTCTAAAATGACTTTATTTAAAAATGTATTCGAGCATAAAACGCGACTTTTCTTTGGGAGAGAATGCAATTTAAATCTCGTTCAAATGATGAAAGTCTAAGAAATATTTCATAAAACTTTATTAAAACACTCTTCGTAAATATATTATTAAAAATTGAACACTTGTATTAGATCATTGAACCGAGTCCCACCCATTATTATTATTTTTATTACCCCACCCATCTCTACTAATACCTGAATGATTTTCGCTTAGTTTTTGTGATCAACTGCCCATAAATTTTGATACATCTGTAGTTTTCGAAACTAGTGGTGTGAAATAAAACTCAATTAGGGGTCTAATACAAGTGTATAATTTTTTATAATTCACATATCAAACCAAATTTAAAAAAAAAAAATATTTACACAAATAAAAATAACATTAATTGAATTGTATAAGTTTACAATTTTATACGCATGTGTAACTTTATCATTAAAAAAAATTTTTTTTCAAAAAATAAAATATTTTCAAAGTCGCTATTTCAAAGAAAGTAAGACGCATGGTCCTCAAAGGCTCAATAAATATAAATAAGTAAATTTTCATTTTTATTCCTTGATCTTTCTTTAGTTCTTTTATGTTAGAGGAAAGAAAATATTTCAATTTAATTTAAAGAAATGAGTGTAAGCCCCTTTAGGGATTGTAACATTGAGCTTTTTTTTACCATTCTCGCAATTGAACAGTATAGTATAAACCAACGTAATACTTTTTTTTATTTCCGTTTTATTTGAAGCTATATTTGTTACATTTAATTTAAAAAATGTGAAGCCTAGAATGGTTTTAAAAACATACATGTTTAAATAATGATTGAAAGAGACATTGGCTTAAAAAAAAGCTTCGAGACAAACGTGCATACATCCTACAGGTATACAATTGTTTTTTAATGAGTTATGTAAATCTTCCTTACAAGAAAATAAGTACTTTTTTTTTAAAATTAAACAAACAGGTATTTTTTTTAATTGAATATTTTTTAAACTAAATTGGACGACTTACCAACCAAATTGGACTGTTAAAACATCAAATTAAACGTTTTACCAAACAAATTGGACGTTAAATTGTACTTTGTAAAAAGGTAAGAATTTTTAAAACTATATTCATATTAGTACTACACAGCAACTATTAGTACTACAACTATATTCATATTAGTACTACACAGCAACTATTAGTACTACAACTATATTCATATTAGTACTACTAGTGTGAACACCTGACTACATCTTTCATTCTCAAGACTAGCAAGTGCATTCATCGTCAAGTTGGCAAGATTGAGCAGCGCGCTCATAGTCCCGCTCATGTGTACTGAAGTTTCCAGACAAGATATTTAACACTTCTTTGAATCATGAGTACAACATTGAATATGTTTTTAAAAAAAATAACTTTCTTACGAAATATAATAAAACGTCCTATTTGTTTTAGATGACATCCAATTAATTTGTAATGCGTGTTATTTGAATTGTAAAACGTCCAATTTGAAGCATAACGAGTAATTTTAAAAAATAGGACAATGATGACTATTTATCGATATAATAATTCAAATATAACTTAAATATGTAACTTTGAAGTAATTTGCTTGAAATTGCGCTGCGACGTTTAGTCAGTGACAAAATTATACATTTTTTAATATACGACAATAAAAACAAATCTTTGCTTTATAAAATCTTTATTACGTGATTCATTATATGAAATTTAATTGCTAGAAAATTTCCATTAATATTCGTTTATCAACATTAATTCATTCGATAAATTCGGTGAAAGATTTAAATCAAATGAAGCAGAAAATAAACAGTAACGCGTTATTACATATGAATTTTACGGATGGAAATTAATTTGCCATAAATTTAATATGTTTTTAATGGAAAATTTTAATAAAGTAGGTGATTCGCCACATTGAAAGTATGCGCGTGGTTAGCGTTGGGGTAAACAATATTTTTATGGTTCATAAACTGTTAGCAGTTAACTTAAAGGGATTAACTCCCTTAAGTATGTAATAAAAAAATGTTTTAGTTGATCATGCGTGATCTTGCAAAATTGGTATCTGATCTCCTATGAAATTGTAATACTTTTTTATGACATTGTCCTTAATTTTGCAAATTAAGACATTGGGTAGCTAAAAAATTTAAGTAAATAGTTTTTAATTTATTCAAATTCATTTTAGAAATCTTGTCAATGATTTTATACAATTGTGAAAATAATAATTACAAAAATATATTTCGAAACAAATTTGAAAAATAGACTGCGCTATGTAATTTACAAAAAAATATTGGTTTGGTTTTACTCCCTCACGTAAGCGGTTTTGAGAAAAATATCATTTTTATCCAAAGTTTTTTTTGTGATTGCTATGTAGTGGTTAAAAATATCACTTTGGTTTTTTTAGTATGTAACATAGTTAGCATAAACAGTTGAACAATCGTAAGCTATTCTTATATGATTAAATTAACGTTTTTGCAAGTAAGTTGATTCGGCACTTAAAAAAGAAAACTATATGGTATACCTCACAAATTCTCAACTTTTGGCAGCACCATCTGTTAAAATTCCATATCTTTTAAAATTTCAACAACTTAAGGAAGAAAAAACTAACGACCGTCCATATATATAACTTTCAAAATAAAAATCATGTGGATATTCATAAGCTCATACATTGATCACTTAGCTCAAACATCCATAAAGACCTATTTTTCCTTGTGTAAAGACAATAGATGGTTCATCTCAGTTGATATCTAAAATATACATTATCCATAGGGTTAAAATCTCGTTTCGGAAATATTAAACAACATAAAATAAATTTTTTTTTTTTCATCTATTTATCAGATGTCAAAAATGTAAACGATAGCTAACAAGCAGAGATAATCCAGATCTGTGCACAAGTATCTGGATACAGCCAAAATGTTGTTGGTAAAAAACAAGTTCAATACACAGTTGAAACTGTTGCCGATATTAAAATCTACCTAATATTAACTAACTAACTAACTAACCATCACGCTGCTTCCCCGCAGGGGTAGGCAGAGAGAATAGAACGCCACACCACTCTGTCTTTGCAAACATTTTTCGCCTCCTTGACGTTCATGCATCTCCTCATACATACCCGCCGATTGTTTCGACTCCTTACCTGACCACTTTCAAGTATTCGGCATACCTGATCGTGCCAAGTTTTTCTTGGTCTTTCTTTGCCCCTTTTTCCAATTACATTCGCCTCATAAGTTTGTTTTACCGTTCTTTTCTCACTCATTTGTTAAATTATGTTAATTAATATTTAATATTTTTAACTAGAGAAAAAATCAGCCAATGTATATGTTTTTTATTAAATTGAATAACAATATCTCCAATTTATTAAATAGCAGCTTAGTCAGGCAATTGCTAATCAAGAATAAAAATATTAAATTGCTTTCAAAAATGTCAAACATGTCTTTTTTCCAATGGTAGTATTAAGAAGTATTTTTCGAGATGATTTTCACTCAGTGGAATCTCCGATTTCTTCATTAACGAAACGAAGGTGATTTTTAGAGAAATTGGAGAATTTAATAAACATTACTGCCAAATATTTTGCTCCCACGTTTTGATAATGATCTTGTTGAAATCGGAATCCAATAAGATTAAATTAAATATATTAATTAATTTTATGCTTGGGATTTTGCACTTTATTTTTATTACAATAAAAATTTATACTAAAACGTAACTTTAATTTACAATTATATATATTTAAGTATAAACATCCCGATTATTTTGTTGACATTATTTTGAGTGTGTCTTAAAAGACGTAATAAACTTCTAAAAATAATGTGAATAAAATGATGATATGAGATTTTATAACAATTTCAGTGTGTCCAAATACATACTTGTTCACTAATCTGGATTATCCCCAACTATAGGTGTTATTTTTTTATTATTTTTTGACATCTCAACATAGATAAAGAAGAATATAAATATAAATATGGTAGAATTGGTGAATGTTACACGTGTGTAAAATGATCATTTAAACCAGCCTATGGCTTTCGTAAGCCTCGTATATGCCCTGACTTCCATATTCTTCTTCATCTATCTTGAGTTGTCAAAAAATAACTGAGATTTTTTTGTATGTATATATATATATTTAAAAAAAATTACTAATAAATTAAATGTCACGCTTTTTCCCCGCAGGTGTAGGTAGAGAGAATAGAACGCCACACCACTCTGCCTTTGCGAACATAATTCGCCTCTTCCATATTCATGTATCTCCTCATGCACACCAGGCGAATATCGCATGTTGAACTATTGACCGGAACCCTTTCAAGTACATACAAATAAACACAATTTTCATGTAAATTATAAAAAAATCAATGTTTTTCGTGGAAGCTCACTAACTGATTTAATAAAAAAATTAAAATAATGGATTTTAGCCAAAAGTGTAGCGAATATCTTCAGTTGTATATTTTTTCTTTCGATACAAAACTGCGAATATTCAGAAAATGCGATATCAAAGCTAATAGGCTCATGTCATAGTTTTCACGAACCCACGTTTCTATATCTACCATAGTTTACCCAGCACGTTGGTTCTCGGTCCAGTTTGGATAAAACGAGTACATTATTTTACCTTTACCGTATCTGTTTTGCCTTTGTTATTTTCCTACAAAGGCTTTACGAGCTTTTATCAAACAGAAATGTTTGCTTCACAATATTATTACCCTGAAACGGTCATCAGGGCAGCGGAAAACAAATTGCGGCCAATTTATCGGCGGAAAAGAGGCGAAACAACTGATCGGGTCACTACGCAGCCTCTGGCTTTGTTCCTGTATACTTTATACCTATTGACTATATATTATCTACCAAGTCGTTTCCAATATGATGCCTGAAAGATGTTTTTTCAGGCCCAAAGAGAATCTTTAATGGACAAGTCGTCTAGCTGACCAACCTTGTCATCAATAAAAAAAGGAAATATACTTTTTGATGTTTTTTTGACGTGGAGGTCTTTTTTGGCATTTAGTTTACACGAATTATTGATGTGATAGCCATCAATTTTAAACGTTCAAAGCTTTTTGAGATACCTAATTTTTATATTTTTTCTTAACAGGAGCAAAATGTTATCCTGGTTTGACAGTGTTATAGATGTTACGAAACTCGAATTAATAATATTAATATTTTAAAAGTTTTAAGCGTGATAGTTACAAACCTGGCTGGAAATTTGCTCGTTATTTATTAGGCTCGATTTATTTTAGAAACAAACAAATGTTTGTCTTGTGATAAATATGAAAACTTTAATCGATTGTACGTGTTTTTGTCACTGTCGATATTTTACCTTTAAATAAGCACACAGTCTTTTAAAAACTTATTATTTGATTTAAGTTTTATCGAAGCCGAAATAAACAAGCTATTAAAATGAAAAGGTAGAAAATATTCAACAATGCATAAGGTATTTAAATTTATATTGAAAAAATAAAACGTGTGTTTTGCGTATAATACATACAAATATCAATGTTAAAGATGTATATAAAAACTAATCTAACTAACTTACGATAACGCCGCTTCCGTTAAGAGTGGTAGGAAAAAAATAGAACGCCGCATCACTCTGTCTTTGCGAACGTTGTTCGCCTCTTCCACATTCGTGAATCTCCTCGTACATGCAATCCGTTGACTCGACTCTTGACCTCTTGCTTTCGAGAATTTAATAATTTTGATCATGACAAGTTTTCTTCAGTCTTTCTTTGCTCCGATTTCCGAAAACGTGTTTATAAGTTCTAATGTTGATAAATTTTAATAAACAAATACGTTTTACTTTTTCTTGTTGACGTTAGTCTGTCTGCGGTCCAAAGCAATAACAAGACATGCAAACCATAGCAAATAAAAGTTTATTTGAAATGAATTTTTCAAATTACTGATGTACAACGAAATAAGTTAATGATGGATTCATCGTATTCTCAATGTTAAAGTATTAATCTTTTTCTTTAAATTACTTTCATGAAAGGACTTCGCGAGAAAGCTCAAAAAAGGTTAAGTCCCTTTTTCACATTTTGTAATAATTTGTTACCTTAAATAAACAGAACTCTTGTAAATGAAAAAAGTGGGACATAGCCGTGTTTCTGACGTTGAGGGATTAAAAAAAGTTCCGCGGAACGTTACTCAAATATTAATACTTGCTTTTTCGCGGCCTTTATTAAAGTTTTAAGTAATTTCCTGACGCCGAATCTCTAGGCTGAGAAAAGCATAGATTCATTTTATGAAATAAAATAATAAATAATTTTGCAAAATCTGCATTAGTTTTCTGAATTTAACATTAAAAGAGTTATGAAATTTTATAATAAAAATAAATGTTTTCATTATGTCTTACATTTTGAACAAGCTAATTGATATTTAATTATATATATATATAAATATATATATATTTATAAATATATATATATATATATATATATATATATATATATATATATATATATATATATATATATATATATATATATATATATATATATATATATATATATATATATATATATATATATATATATAAACATATATACATATATATAAATATATATTTAAAGATAAATATTTGTGTTTTTATTATTTTCACAAATATTTCAATTTCAGACTATTTCTGTTAGCCTACGCGGCTCATTATTAGAAACAGGTATCAAATTGCGGTAGAGGGGTTTGAACCGAGAAACTATGAGTCTGTGACACTTATCACGGGACCACAACCCGACACAGTAATTCTAATTAATACTTTTAGTTATTATTAAATCACGAATATAATCAATACGTTATTGACAAAAAAATAAAACTTCATACATTAAGTAACATAAAGTATCGACTCTTATGTATGTTGATCAAAGAAGTTGAATCTGAACTGTATTTTTTTAAATTTAGTAAAGATCGATTTATTTTTTTGCAATCCAAGATTGGAGAATATTACCTTCTTTCTATAAAAGTAGTGTAATAAACTTTTTAACTGTAATTTGCGGTAAAGAGAAGTATTAATGTGTTTTCAACACTTTTTGCTCTTGTGTATTCAACTTTATTTACAGCAGCATTCGGTCTAGATAATTTAAAAGTATTACCAACGAACAGATGGTCACAGCTGTAACCCTTAGATAAACAACATAAAATTCAACTTAATATAAACAATTATTTTAAGAATAGAATTCCAACTTAAACGAGCCAAAAAAATAATTGAATTTATATGTACCTTATTATCTTACCTTCCCGTTCATATTTAATTTTGAGCAAAATACCTTATGTGAAGGCAGAATTCTTAATTAAAAGAATAAATTGAATAAGGGCACGAGAAACAAATATCTAATTATCTAGTTCAATGGATGAAAAAGTGAATTAATGAAATGAATTCTCAATGCCAAAATTTCATATGCAATTCAAAACTATCTTTGAACTGAAAAAAAACGAAGACGAAATTTCAATAACAGAAAAATAATACCAAATGAAATTTTATGAATGTTTTAAATAAATAAACAAAAATACATTTATAAACATATGAAAAAAATGCAAAATAAAAAGAAAAGATAATAATCTGTAAATATGTCAGAATATTCATTAAGTGGAAAATATCAGGGAGGGTGATTTTGTAAAGAACCTTTAAGAATGTAAGAATGTGCAGAGTTTACGACTTGTCATCGCTGTGTTTATAAAATAGTTAAAAATATGTCTATTAAAAGCCATTTTGCCATGATTGAAGTTGTAAACATGAAATCATTCATATAGGAACTCCAAACTATTCCTTAGTTTAAAAAAAAGTAGCAGAAAAAATCTCATTTAAGAAATTTTCATATCAATTCCTCAAGGGTAAATTCAGAGTTATTTTGTTTTAATATTTAGAGTAACCGAAATGATTTTAAGAAAGTTAGTTTTAAAATGTGTATATTAAATGAAATATTTCTTCAGTGTCTATGTGTGTACGTATGTTAAAAATTCAGCAGAAGCTCATATACAATTGAAAAAGGTTCCAGCTATTAACTACACATCAAGGTTAAAAAGATATTTCCCAACATACATTTATTTTTATTTATAGATTTGGCGTTTAAGTTTAAAACTCTTTTTTAAATAAAATATTAAATGTTGAAATCAAACAATGATTTAATTATTAAAATCATATGAAAATCAAATTTGTTAATAGATTTATATTATCCACTGACACTTCGTGATGGAATTGCATTTTTAATATATTATTAGATTAAAACCAATATTTTTAGCTTTTTCTACTTTTTTTTTATTTGACCAGCGACCGGGTTTCGTCGTTACCGACATCATCAACAGTCTGATGATGTCGGTAACGACGAAACCCGGTCGCTGGTCAAATAAAAAAAGTGGAAAAAGCTAAAAATATTGGTTTTAATCTAATAATATATTAATCAAATTTGTGACAATTGTATCGCCGTATTACTCTGTATTACTAATGCATTTTCAAACTAATGTTATTAATGGTTAAAATTTACAATAAATATATTGTATAGAAATTTCAAAATTCAAAGTGAAATGATTTCTTAATATTGGGCAGAATGGTTATTGTAACGCGGTGTATAAGATAAGCCCTGGAAATGATATTTCATAATTTCATAAATAAACTAAAATAGATAAATTTGAGTAGTGTGGTTGTCAATAATGGGTAGAATTGGTGAATGTTACACGTGTGTAAAGTGATCACTTAAACTAGCCTATGACGGTCGTCAGCCCCGTAAATGCCCAGACTTCCATATTCTTCTTCATCTTTGATGAGATGTCAAAAAATAATATGAAAATAACTCCTGTAATTGGAGATAATCCAGATTTTGTGAACAAGTATTTGGACACACACAAAATGTTGTAAATAAATTATCTGGTCAAATTATAAGCTTAATAATAAAAATGAAAATGGTATTTTCTGGCGTTTCTCAAGTGTGTGATTATAATCCAGGATTCGGATCTCACATACAAATATAAGTGTTTCTGATTAGTAAAAAGCTTCTTTACATCTCACCAATAGATGTCTCTAGTGAAGTTCTAGTGATTCATGAACAAGGTTTCTAAATTGGTTCATATATATAGAACTTCCAAGAATTTGAGTAGTGTGGTTGTCAATAATGGGTAGAATTGGTGAATGTTACACGTGAGTAAAGTGATCACTTAAACCAGCCTATGACGGTCATCAGCCCCGTAAATGCCCAGACTTCCATATTCTTCTTCATCTTTGATGAGATGTCAAAAAATAATATAAACTAAAATAGATTTTTAATGACTGATATTTCCTTCTCAAAAATCAATATTATGTCTTTTTTCTTGAAGATTTTGCTCAATTTGGACATTCTCAATATTCTAAGAAAATTCCGAATCGAAAAGGTTTCAAAAAGCTTTCAATAAAAAGTGAACGACGTAAATTATTGAATTAGCACACTGCTAATTGAAAAGACTTTAAAGAGCGAAATACCAAAGATGCTTCATAATGTCATTACGACCCTTATTTTCTGGCGATTTTTCTTATTTTAAAGTAATCCATTTATCAATGCCAAAGTTAGACTGCAACAACTTTTCAAGAAACTTTCATAACCAGTTTTTTTCCTTCGTCCAAAATGTTTTCAACAACCAACGAGAAAATAACAAAACTCCTCGGTTCTTGCACATTTTACGCCGAGAGCAAAAACTTTACAGAGAGAGTTATTTTTTACATTCTTCATTGACATTTAAACATACATTAAGGAGAATATATAGTCTGGGCATTTACAGCGCTTGCGACAGTCATAGGCTGGTTTAAGTGATCACTGAAAGAAAAACTTTATTATTTTTGATTATATAGGTTAGTATGTTTTAACGTGATGATCAAAATATTTTCAATTATTTTGATTTTATTGATTCATAATGACTCAATAATTTTAATATGTAAGTTTATATTGAGGCACATGTTATTTTTCTGGAAATTATCTTTTTCATTATTTTTCCGGCAGATAAATTCCGATAGTTCTTTTTTTTAATAACATATTAAAAAAAGTGGTTCATACTGTCAGTACACATTGTATTTAGTATTCGGTTTACATTGTTTTTTCAATGAAAACGCATTTTTCACTAAAAAATCTGATAGCGAACAAACGTGAGCCAGACAAACGTGAAGCAAACATACGTGACCATTTTTTGTTGTTGTTGCTTTTGTGTAATGAAACTTTATTGTGAAATATTTTTGACTTTTCGGTAGCGTATTTTCAAATTTCGTCAAAGTTTTATTTCAAAATAATCTATGTAAAACCTATTCATACGATAACAATGAAATATTGTAGTAGGGCTTCATAGTATGGTATTTAATTTCAACAGTAAAATAAATACATTTTGTGTAAAATCAAAACGGTAACGGTTATTTTACAAGTAATAAAAATGGACAATAGCGTGTTTATTATTATTTCTCTAAGGGTGTTTAAGAAATATTCACAAATATCTATTAGCCATTTAGTAAATAAATATTATCACTAAAACCAGCCTATGAAAGTTGTCAGCCCCATAAATGCTCAGATTTCCATATTCTTCTTCATCTTTAATGAGATGTCGAAAAATTATAATTCTGAATTCATTTACTGGCCAATTAATTAGTTACCTTACATATTAATAGGTTCCGGTATTCACTAATTTTCCTCAAATAAGGAGCATTCGAATTTCTCTGTCCCTATTTCATTTATCTGCTTTATGTGGTTGTAAAATCCGCCAAAGCGATCAATTCATCAATAATCCGTTTGATAGTCATCCCCAGACGGGTTTTTACTACCCGCACATGGTCGGCAGTAAAGTTTATCGAGTGTAGAGCCCGGGGATGTCTTTAGGTAACTGGTAACTAAGGTTAGGGTTGCGGGAGGTTCTCGTGCGAGGGTTATAGAGGGTAGCGAATTTAAATTACAAAATATTTAAACAAGGAAAAAATCATTCACAATTTGACCAAAGTATCGAAATCTTCTGGTACACAACCATGATACACGATTTACTTACAGCGAAAATTTGATAGTCCCAAGAATTAACAATAAATATGGGAGTCGAACACTTCAATATATCGTTCCAAACATTTTCAATTTGTCACCGATGGAAGTTAGAGGTCAAAATAAAATATGGAACAAAGGCAAAATAAAGGAATGGGTAAATGATCAAGAGTTTATTCAATGAAAATTGTTAAATAACCCATATTTTTAAATTCTCTTTTTTTCTGTATAATATGTAAAAATAGATTGAAACAATAAAAAACGTATGTAAAAAGAACTCCACCGACAAGACAAGCAAAGTGGTGGGTCTATGCATTTTTTAAAATTTTTAAATGTGTTTTAATTGCTCTTTTAAATAAATGTATAAAATTAATGTAAAAAAATATATAAATTTGATCGTATTCAATTTTCGTTTTCTCAAATCTTGATTTACTCTACTTGATGGCGAATTAACTAAGTAACTAACCATCATGCTGCCTCTGTATAGAGGTAGGCAGAGAAAATAGAGCACCACACCTCTCCATCTTTGAAAACAAGTTTTGCTTCTGCTACATTCATGCATCTCTGCTATTATATTTCTGCTATTATTATTAGCTGCGATTATTTCGATTAATAATCTGAGCACTACAAGTATTTGAAATAATTGAACATGGCAAGTTTCTCCCACTAAGCAGTAATATATGTGGCGTTTACAATTAATACGAAAACTCCTATAAATGCGCGGACTTCCATATTATTATTCCTCTATTTTGAGATTTCGATAGGATATTGAAGTGATTGAATTTAAAAAACCATATTTCAATTTGAAAATAGTTAAAAGTTTGATATTAATATTTTATGATGTCTAACAAAATAGAATATTTAGTTTAAAAAACGTGTATAAAAAAATGGGGATAAGAAAATATTTCTTATATTTTTGTATATATGTTTTTTATTATAAAATGGTGATCGGTTTTACTATATCAAGGGTTTATGACCTGTAATTTAATGTT
This sequence comes from Brachycentrus maculatus, assembly GCF_059751285.1. Classification (NCBI taxonomy): domain Eukaryota; kingdom Metazoa; phylum Arthropoda; class Insecta; order Trichoptera; family Brachycentridae; genus Brachycentrus; species Brachycentrus maculatus. Next base: position 394,406 of record NW_028281518.1, on the reverse strand, counting down.
TCCTGGATGAATTTTGTATATCCTGGATTATTGAATTAATATTATATATCCCCAGGTAAACGACTTAGATCATACTTTTCGCACCATATTTTCATCACTCTTCAGAAGAACTTTCATAACCTGGTAGTAAACTTTATGAAGATATGTTATGTATATACATATTTACACTGTACACCGATTGAACTAGTTTGTGGTGTGTCAGATTTTCATAGTGTTGTCACATTCTATTCTTAATAGTGAAGGACACTGGTACCATAAACCAGGCTAGGGCACAAAATACCGAGCTCTTTTCTAGTGGAACGGAGGCCTTTTGACGACAGTCAGTAGTCCGGCTTCTCTTGAAGAGTTTTACGTGGTTAATTCAGCATTTTTTTAATTACTCCCAGCAATGAGAAAATACTGAGAAGTTCCTAACCTTCCCTTATTTTCTCAAAACAGATTTTTTTTTCACTAGGAGAAACTCACATACACTTAATAATTTATAAATCTTGTACATAATAAGCAAGGTAAATAATAAATTCAACTCCCATAAAAAAAAAACAAAACATACATATATTCTTAGTCCATACAAAGGATCATAAACAAATTTTTCCCACTACAAAAAATATGTAGGTTACAGTACACTTTTTTTACAATTCACATCCTTTTGTGATATATGTATTTGATTATTCATTATTCCTAAACAGCAGTAATAACTAAGACATTTTGCTCACTGCTTTCAAGAGCGTCATAAATCAAAAATCGTCAATTTTTAGTTGTGCATGTTTTCGGAATGTCCAGAAAATGTACTATATCCCAGCAAAAGCAGCATATTTTAAACTTAATATTTACCCGCTACAGGGCAGAAAGTGTTGATTTCGCATTTTGAAGAAATGGTATTGTATAATTTTTTTTTTTAACACACTTAATATGTTTCAAATGGAAAAAACCTTTAGGTTTAACCTAAAAAGATCTGCTGCATAGTAAAAAATTCAATAAGTGGTTAGTAATTTATATTTAATACAATTTATTATATTTTAAAATTTTGAAAACGTTCTCCTGAAAAATCAAGGTTTTTATTTATGAAGTTCTCGAAAGGAGTGAGTGATTTGTAGTTTACAAACCTCTGCTAAAATAGGTTTATGCAATAACAATTCAAATAAATGCAGTAAAATAATACATATTTGACAAAAAACGCTTTTTTTATTCTTTGTTAAATCACTTGACAATGATAAAGCTTAAAAATGTAAAATAAAACACATATTGCATCTACTTTGTTTTATTTTCGCATTGTTTTTCTTTATCTTCACTAACATTGAAAGACGCTAAAAGAACTATTTAATAATGCGAAGAAGGGTGTGTTATTCACTACATAAAATATCATCCCCTATTATTGGCAAAGTTTACCAATACATCCAGGGGTAGTTATAGTGACAGATGTATTATTTGATTACAACTTAAGATCTTTCGACATTGTTGGGGATTTGTAGAGGGGGAAATATGAAATTAATGGTTCAAATGTATTATTATTGTACAAAAAGCACATTTTTATGCAAAAACTATGTGAAATGTAAAACAATGAGAATACAATTAAAAGGACCCATTAAGCTGTAGGTATTTTATTTATTGTTTCGGCATTAACTTTGTGGTAAGACATGTTACAATGATTAAAGAAAACACTTCGTTTTTTACCACTTGAGTTTTATTATAGACTACATGTTTCAGAAGTTAAACTTCCATCATTCAGGTCTGTATAATAACTAAAATATAAAATATAAAATTGTTCTATAAATAAGGAGAGGGGAAAGTAAGGGGAAGGGGTTAGTTCAAACTCCGTTCCTTGACTAACCCCTTCCCCTTACTTTCCCCTTTCCTTATTTATAGAAAAATTTTATATTTTATATTTTAGTTATTATACAGACCTGAATGATGGAAGTTTAACTTCTGAAACATGCAGTCTATAATAAAACTCAAGTGGAAAAAAACGAAGTGTTTTCTTTAATCATTGTAAGCTGTAGGTAAAAAAATGAATTTAACATACAATAATGATATTTAACATCTTAGTGAATAGAAACGCCACGCCACTATATATTAGTGGTGTTGTATACCACTACTAATAATGAATGTTATAGACGTGTTCGTCTTCTCATACATACCTGCCGAATAATCTGACTCTTCAATTTGCAACTATATTCGCCTCATACTATATATTTTTTAACCTTTCATTCTTCACTCATTCATTCTGCAATACCAAATCAACTCAACACATCTTTTTTAATTGTATAAATAAAGTTCATCCCTGTTATTCTTTTATTTTATAAATAAAGCTTACTTGTAATTGTAGATTATCCAAATTTTGTGAACAAGTATTTGGACCCACTCAAAATGTTGTGAAAGCTTATCTCTCAGCTCTGTCCTTATTTCACCATTTGAACATCTATCAAACATCGTTTTGCTGCTTATTCATCAATATTCAGTTATCTTTCATATTTTTTTTTGCCAATTCCATGCTTCACTTTTATACATTAGGATCGGTGTCCGGACTCTATTGTGCACTGTGAGTTATGCAAATGAATAGTACAAATATTAATTTATTAATAATGCATAGTTTTTATCACAAATCTCTGCATATTAAAGATAGTACATAGATAATGCGCAAGATTACAAAAAAAACTACGTGAAATATCTCTTATGTTGAAAAACCCTCTTATAATAGGGTTTTACAATAAATATTTAACAAAATAAGGTAATATTTTTTTACTTCAACAAATTTGAAAATGTAATTGTATTCTCTGTTCCGATGAAGTAAAGTAATCAAAACATTATAAAGTGTTAAATTATTTGTAGAAATCAACTGAATAACATCTTTTATACGTCTGCCGAAATTGTAAGAGGTTCAATAATTTATTTTCAGGAAATTTTGATATTATCTGGACTACTGTGGGTTTCAGTGTGGTCCTGAATTTATTTAAATAACCAATGAGGCATCTTTGTTGGTCAAAAGCTTTCCACGACCCCCCCAAGTTCTGAGGGACGGATTCTATGAATTCAAAATTACAATATCTTTGTATGATGTCGGTTTCTACCACCATTATTCTGTTCGTGGGGTAGAATTACATCAGGTTACTGGATATCCATAACTCTACCGAAATTCATCGATGTATTTTTATAACATTTTCGTGTTGCATATTCTTGTAATATTATTCGAGTACAAAATTTTGAGTGTGTCCAAATACTTGTTCACAAATATGGATTATCTTCAATTTTAGGAAATATTTTTCATAGACATCTCAACAAAGATGAAGATGTATATGGAAGATGATCGATAATCTAGACTTGTGAACAGATACTTGGACCCACTCAAAATGTTGTAAATAATTTATCAGGTCTATATACATAAATATGGCCATTAAGAAATGTGTATTTAATGACAGGTTGAACGTGTTTTCTTCAGCTAATTGATTATTACATACAATTAGAGAACACAATTTTAAGATAAGCAAAGTGTAAGTTAAGTAAGACTTTGTTTGTTTTTTGGGATAAATCACAATTTTATACGTTTATAAAAAAATGTTAAAGTTTTGAAAAAAAATAGCAAAATATGAATATTTTTGTGAATCAGTTTTGTAATTTTGTCGAAGATAGTTCATACAAATTGACAGTCAACGCAAGCTGATGAAGTTGATTTAAATAGACATTGCTTTCTAAGTTGGAACTATTGTACTCTTTGGGGTGAATTTAACACTTTGGGGGAATAATATTATTTAAGGTACGAAAAGGGATGGAAATCATCTGACAGATTGATCATTTCTGGGTGATCAATTGAGACAGTGAAATAATAATTAATGGAAAATTTAAATAAATGCTTAAGTGAAATGCTACACAACATATTTAAAAAAAAATGATGAAATTGAATTTCATTCTACTTCAAATGACATCATAGGCTTGATATGTTATGCATTTGTGCAAGTATTTAAATGTTGCCTTTTATTAAAATATACACATTCAATAAGAAATCTACAATTATTTAAGCTCAGAATACGTTCTCTAGTCAGTCAAAACATAATTTAATTTTTCAATTGTGTTTTTCCAAACTCAAGGGAATATTTATTTAGTTTTTTTAGCCTGATTACTACGGTATACTTATTATGAAAATTATCCTGTTTATTTTTTATTTTATGTAAAATGAGGGTGTGAAAAGTACAAAGGTTTAGAAAGCTTTTAAATTTTCATGAAAAAGCCTTTTTTGTGTAAGAATAATGACTTTCTTAATAAAACTATTTTATCAAAAGCTTAAAATGTCATTTAAAATAAATTGAATATGTTGTTGAATGGAAAGTGAATGATAGACAAAATACATTTGCAATTTTTTCGATAATTTTTTTATGGCACTTTATGGGTATTCCTCATTCAACAAACATATATTGTACGTTTCGTAGCATAAGACAAACAAATGGAACATTTTGATTAGAATTTGTGTATCGGAAAGCTTTCACATCAAAGTAAACCTTACACAGCGTTTTGCAGTAAAGCAAGTTAGCAATTTAGGGGTGGATAGTGCTATAAAATTAAATTATGAGCTTTTATCCATCAACACGCATAATCCCGTGATATTATGCATACTGCCGTGATATTATGGATAATATTGTGATAGGGGTGAATTTGCAAAATGAAATTGATAATCAATTTTCGGCATCTCTTTGAAACAATAGCGATGGTAATTAATCGGAAAATGATAACACGTTATTACGAACCGTTTCAATGGATTATAATGATACATTAAAACATTTAATTATGCCTTTGAGAATGTTACTTGTGGCTTTAATTATCAGTATAACATAAATATTTGTCTCCTTTCATGAATATTTATTTTCTTTTTCAATCCGATTTCCAAAATGAAATAAGTTTCATTAATTGAGTCTGCAGTGACGTTATGGTAATATATTTATTTATTTTTTTTTAATTAAAATTTTACTCGGTAAACACAATTATTCACAACATTTTGAGTGTGTCCTCAACTTTTTCGCAAAATCTGGATTATCTCCAATTGCAGGAGTTATTTTCATATCATTTTTTGACATCTCATAAAAGATGAAGAAGAATATGGAAGTCTGGGCATTTTTATCTCACCAAGAGATGTTTCTAGTGAAGTTCTAGTGATTCAAGAACAAAGTTTCAAAATTGGTTCATATACATAGTTTATAAATATAAATTCCAAAAATTTAAGTAGTGGGCTGTCAATAAAGGGTAGAATTGGTGAATGTAACACGTGTGTAAATTGATCACTTAAACCAGCCTATGACGGTCGTCAGCCCTGTAAATGCCCAGTCTTCCATATTCTTCTTCACCTTTGATGAGATTGTGGCAACCCACAACATAATCGAACGAGCGAACATAATCGAACGAGCGAACATAATCGAACAAGCAAACAAGAAATGCAGAATGAAGCCGAGCTCGGTCCGAACAAAAACCAGGGCGTCACACTCCGCTACCGCTCGTCCAGTGATCGACACGTCCCCCCTCCAACTGCGCTTACATAAGAATCACGTGATTATTTTTATATATTTCTTGTCTGTCATTTTTTAGAACTGAATAAATCTGTGTTAAAAGTAATCCGCTTTCATCTTGCTTCCCTTCTGTTAATTTAAGTGGGTGTTCAACTAGAACCCACAAGATGTCAAAAAATAATATGAACACAATTTTTAATAAATAACTATCGTGATACCAGTTTCGATGTATCAGTATCAGTAAACGGTATTTGAAAAATAATCAATGTATCAAAATATGTACTTAGATTGATATGTACCAGGTAAAATTTAATTGAAAAATTATATTCTACGTTTTTAAAGATTTTTTATATGCTTTTTTACTAGGTGAATCAGGAGTTCAATTGATACATCAAAAAGACATAACCTCACTTGTTGCTATGTTAATTTGATCAGTCCTGCTTTTCAGGTACACGCCCTGGGTAATTTTAAATAATAAAAACAAAAAAACAAAAAATAGTGAAAAAAAACACTTGTATGTGTTTTAGATTCAACTGGATTGTACAATTTTTTTTTATGGAACTGTATTTTCTATAATAAAATAATATATTTTATTTTCACATATATTTTATTTGACTGAGTTTTGTTGATACCGACATTATTCATTGATCAGTCTGATGATGCCGGTCGCGACAAAACTCAGTCACTGGTCAAATAAAATATATGTGGAAAAAATAACAGAGTTGATAATTTTTATGATCTTTAGTATGGTAACCAATTGCCCAGACAAAATAAAATAAAATCTAAAAATGTAGTAGTAAGAAATAATTTGTCCGTCATCTTTGTAGGTATGAGTATAATGATCAATTTATATATATATATATATATATATATATATATATATATATATATATATATATATATATATATATATATATATATATATATATATACACATGTGATTGTGAAAATATGTGATTTTTCCTTCATTTCGCGTTGTAAGGTAATATAATTTTATCGGAAAAAGTAATCAAACTAGTAAAAGTTTGAATTGCGGAGGAATAGATAGAGAAAATGCATTTTATTCCCAGAGATGAAGTCGAACCTGCATAATAGCGCATAAAAAATCAAGACTCTCCCGCTGCGGAAATGACGAATAAAAAAACGATTGCAATCTTGCGACCGAACTTCGCTTTTTGTTTCCGGTCCGAATTTCCCGCGCTTCGTCATTTAATTCCTGATGGGGTAGGTTGCGAAAGAAGGTTCGCTCGGTCCGCACCTACTGCGGAATAATTGAGAATTCTGGACGTCGGCGTCGCGACGGTAAGACTCCTGTTGGTTTAATGCATTCCCCGAACGGAGGGGTGTTAGAGCAAATTGAGTTAGTGCTCCTGCGATGAATGAATGGCTCCAGCCGAGCCTGACGTGGTCTCATATACTTTCAACCTTTTATTAAATTAACTACTAAAATGACACGTAAATATAAATGTATTATTCACAGAATAATTTTATTTTTAAATCATTTCAGTTGAATTTTCTTTTATTCTTATTTGCCGTGATACACATAATCAGCCAAGCTTTATTTAAAGAATTTAAAGTATCGTAAAAAATAAATATGTAACGTCAGCATCACGCGGCTTCTCTGTACTATTTGCAAAACTTTCATTTTCACTTCCACATTCGTACATACATTCACATTTAAATATTTGACATACCTGATAATGCCATGTTTTCCTCGGTCTTTTTTCTTCATTTGCAACTACATTCGCCTCATTAATTTGTTTTGCCGTTTTCTGAAACAAATCGTAACAATATAATACTCAAATGGTATAAAACAAGTATTTTATCTTAATTAAAATATAGTTTCTATTTATAGAAAAAGTTTTTGCTTCATTAAAGCTTAACTCATTCTAACATAGATGGCTGTTGTGAACTCGGTCACATACTGGGTCACAAAATCGATTAATATATCTAGGAGTTCCAAAAATTTTAGTAGTGTGGTTGTCAATCATATGTAGGTAGAATTAATGAATGGTACGCGTGTGTAAAGTAATCACTTTACCAAGCCTATGACAGTTGTAAACCCTGTAAATGCGAAGTTATTTTTCATCTTTGCTGAGATGTAACAAGTGTTTAGTTTAAATTAAAATATTATTATTTTGTTTTTGTTTGCTTATTTACAAAATACACAAAATTACATTAAATTTTCAGCATTCAGAAAGAGCATGGCTATTTTCAGTTGGTTGCAGTCGAAATAGGGTTGGAAGGTCGGTAACATCACCCTGACACTAGTGGGGGTCCATTTAATAATCTTTCCCAATGCAATTTCCCAGCACTCGAGTTATATTACTGAACAAACGACTGTTTTAGACATTTCAAATTCACGAATAATTACAGTTGGCAGAAACGTTTCTGCATTAAATCTTGGTTAGTCAAAGAACTTTAATCATAATATTGTAATAATTATGGCTACCGGAAAACTTGTTATGACAAAACTAATTTATGTTTACTTAATATTTTTTTTCACAGACTTTTTTTTATGAAAACATAATTTAAAACATTTTGAGCGTGTCCAAATACTTGTTCACAAAGCCTGGATTATCTCCAATTACAGGAAATATTTTCATATTTATTTTTTGACATCTCATCAAACATGAATAAGAATATGTTATTTACTGTTTCGGCATTAACTTTGTAGTAAGACATGTTACAATGATTAAAGAAAACACTTGTTTTTTACCACTTGAGTTTTATTATAGACTACATGTTTCAGAAGTTAAACTTCCATCATTCAGGTCTGTATAATAACAATTATTGTTATTATACAGACCTGAATGATGGAAGTTTAACTTCTGAAACATGTAGTCTATAATAAAACTCAAGTGGTAAAAAACAAGTGTATTCTTTAATCATTTTAAGAAGAATATGGTTGAATTGGTGAATATTACACGAGTGATCACTTATGACCAGCCAGCCTATGACGGTCGTCAGCCCCGTAAATGCCCAGACTTCCATATTCTTCTTCGTCTTGGATGAGATGTAAAGAAATTATAATTTTAATATATTAACATAAATACGTAGGACATTTTTTGATACTTACATACTAAAATAAAGTAAAAATGTCAAAATTCTTATTGCAAAATCTTGTCTCATTGATAATATTTTAGTAATTATGACTACCACTTGAAATTTGTTGCCGTAAAAGTAATATGGATTCTGTAAATTATTAGTTTTAAGAATCAAGAGAAAATTTTAATGTTTAATATTTATTTCAAAGTTATTTGAATATTTATGATATATCTTTCAAATATATTTTCTTCATAATTATTATTCTACCAGCAGAGAATATGAATAGAGGCTTTGCGGTTAATCCCATGACAAAAATTGAAATTTTACGAAATTGAAACCAATTTTTTTTAGTGTCACATATCGCTCACTCCTTTCAAGAACATCATAAATCAAAAATCGTCGATTTTCAGTTGTGCATGTTTTCGGAATGAACTATATCCCAGCAAAAGTGGCATATTTTTAACTTAATATTTACCCGCTACGGGGCAGAAAGTGTTGTTTTTGCATTTTGAAGAAAAGGTATGTTTAATAATTTTTTTACATAAACTGAATATTTTTCAAACGCAGAAAAAACCTCCAGGCTTTACCTAAAAAGATCTGTTGCTCAGTAAAAAGTTCAATAAGTGGCTTGATATTTATTTTAAATACATTGTGTTATATTTTTAAACTTTAAAAACGTTCTCCTGAAAAATCAAGTATTTTGATTTATGACGTTCTTGAAAGGAGTGAGCGATATGTTTATACCTCGGTTACTCTTTGAATTATATGCAATATTTTAAACAATTACTTTCTTTATTATAATCGTTTTGTTTTCTAATATTTGTTTACAAATTAAATAACATAAATAATATTTAGGACTCAAATATGAATTT